>NW_024868523.1:499923-506678 GCF_013358625.1 Macadamia integrifolia | reverse complement strand
AAAAAAAAAAAAAAAAAAAAGAGTTCCATCCACGTCTGTGCTTCTATGCAAGCTCTCATTGGTCCCTGGGTTATGTGACCCGATAGCTATCCCTTTCCCCTTTCCAAATTGTATCATATAATTAGAATCACTTTCTACAATGTAATTTTTAATATATAATTGTAGATTCTAGTCTCTCTCTCTCTCTCTCTCTCTCTCTCTCTCTATATATATATATATATATATTAATGACTCCTTCGGTTTATCTATCCCAGGCTCGTTCAGTGGAAAAACATCTCTTTCCCTGAAGAATGGAAAATACAAACTACAACACCTCAACCCCAAATCTCTAACACCAACATTCAGTCCATCTCCCAAACCATAGATGGATTAGTTACCCTTCAGTTTAACCGATAAATTCCCCCTCCAATTTACCAAAGCTCCCGTAGATCTTGTTCTGATGCTTCGACCTCTTCAACCACAAATTATTTTCATTTAAGTCCACCCCGGAGGACTCCTCCTCCTATCCAAAACCTTGCTGGAGTTAATTCAGGTAAATGTTGTCCACGGAACATATGAGATTGTGTCCTCTATTCCAGATTCAACCCCTTCCGATCAAAATCATCCCCAATCTCCAACCCATTCTGAGGTGGCTCGACCTCAACATGACTCAGTAGTCTATATGCTCCAAACAAATGAAGAATATCAAATTAATAAACCCTTATTTCGAACCAATTTCGAATCATCAAAAAATAAAACAAAACGTGATTGGTTCTTCAAAACTTTTAATCTTGAATAACAAGCTCAAATTAGAACAAATTGGTATAATTTTATGACAAATCTTAAAGCAAATGTTTTCTTTTTTACATACTTTGATATTTATACCCAAGACAACAATATAGACTACCGTTGGCATAATCAAGTTTGTACCCAAACAACTACTCATAAATCTTGGATCCTTAACACCGGTCCAACTACAACTGTTATCCATCCTCCAGTGGAAAGCATTAAATACACTTTAAAAAACGCAGAATTAACTGCTTCTCCATTCAAAGTAGCAGAACAAGATGATCCAAATAGAAGACAAATTGAATAATTAAATTTCACAAATCTATATCTTCAAACCATAGGAGACCAACTCTCCTGAGTCGAGAACCTTGTCCAACCAAAACCCGTGGCCTCTTCATCCTTAATCACGGCCACTATTCCATCAAATACCTCCCTTTTCAAACCTTATAACATTCCACGAACACAACAAAAGGAACTTAACAAATCTTATTTACTTCACCAAATAAATCACCGTCTCACAACCTTAGAGGCTCTTGAGACGCCAATACAAAACCAACCATCTGCTGAATCTGTCAATCGTCAGGTTCTTACCCTTGATGGATATTCCTCCGACTCTGTGTCTAGTTCTAACTATGAGTCACCGATTATCCCACAAATTAATCAAATTGGTCAAAGCTCAACTCAACATTCGGTCTTCCCTAACCTTCAAATTGATGTAAGAGGAACTGCTCCTCAAGCTTCCTATCAAAGCGGAATCATCTATGAATGGAACATAGATGGTTTGTTAGAACATAATCTTATGAACAAATTAAAAGAAATGACCATGGTTAGTAACGCACACAGTATTAAAAATACGGCCAACAGTGCTGTTGCAACCCTGTTTATTTCTGGCTTTACCGGCCAACTCAAAGGTTGGTGAGATTATGTCTTGACCGACGATCAAAAAATTGAAATATTAATGGCCATCCAAGTAACCCCTGATGGTACTCCTCTTTACAACCCTGCTTATTTCTGGCTTTATCGGCCAACTCAAAGGTTGGTGGGATTATGTCCTAACCGACAACCAAAAAACTGAAATATTAATGGCCGTCCAACACAATCTATAGAAGATGCTGTTAATACCCTTATTTTCAGCATTGCAAATTACTTCTTAGGTAATCCTTCTCGTCTCAAAGATCGAACAACCGAACAATTATCAAACCTTAGGTGTAAAAAATTACACGACTTCAAATGGTACAAAGATACCCTCTTAACCAAAGTCCTAACCAGACCTGATGCAAACATTCCCTGTTGGAAAGAAAAGTTTCTTACAGGTCTTCCAACCTTATTTTCCGAGAAAGTCAAATAACGACTTCACAAATAAAATGATGGGATTATTTCCTATGACCAAATGACTTACGACCAAATTATTAGCTTGATTCATGAAGAGGGTTTAGCCCTGTGCACTGATATCAGGTTGAAGAAACAAATTAACAAGGAAAATAATTTTATAAAAAAGAGTTAGGAGGTATTTGTGAGTAATTTGGTTTTGCTCCTCTTAGACCACCAACGAAACATAAATATAAACACAAATCTTCTAGCAAATATTATAAAGATTTTTACAAATCAAAGATTTATGTTTCCCGCAAACCTTTCACAACTCCAGAATTTTACCAAAAACCTTCTTCAAGATCAAAATATAGAAGTACAAGAAGCCTTTCAAGGCACCTAAAAATCAAAGAGATTTTAAACCATATCCAACTTCCCAAGGATGCTTTAGGTGTGGGCAACCTGGCCACATCGTCAAATACTGCCTAGTTTCAAAAAGAATTAATTCCTTACAAATTTCTAAAGAAAAAATCCCAATTTTTTGCATTTTTGCAAGACACTTCCTCCTCATCTTTTGAAGAGCAAAACTCCAAATTAAACCAAGTCCAAGCGTCCGAGCATTCTATCTCCAACTCAACTGACAATGATAAACTTCAAGCTTGTGCTTGTGATTCTTACACTATTGGTTTAAGTTGTGAAGATTGTACTCTCAAATCTGTTCGCATGTTGGGACCATCCCCCCAATCAAACATTTTTGAATACATTGACAATTTGACAGATTCCGAATACAAGAAAGCGTGTCTTGAACACCTCAAGCAAAATATTAAAAATCAAAACACTGTCCACCCTTATGGTTTACAAAACTTACTTCACAAATTTGATAAAACATAAAACTCAGTCCCTAATCATTCCACTCGAATCAAAACCCTAGAAAATACTACTGCAACTCTACAACATGAAATCAAAACAATCAAACAACAATTATCCCTCCTATCTCGACAAACACCTCCACAAAACTCTACTGCCCAGGAACCAATTCCAAATGAACTTTTTGAAAATCCTTTTGCTAATGGCACCTCTCCTCCAGGATTTGTCCTTGGCATTTCAAACCCAAATTGGTATATTCATATTACTCTTGTTAATGCTTCCTTCAAACTCTTTACCATTGCAATTGTTGACTCTGGTGCTCAACTTAATTGCATTAACGAATGAGTCATTCCAACTCAGTACTATGAACGTACTACCCAAAGACTAACTGCTGCCAATGGAATATATATATATATATATATATACATATATATTACATAATTCTAGATTTACTAAATGTATGTTGCAGTGAATTTCTAACTGAAATTGCCGACTATAATCACATACAAAAGTCATCAGATAGCACATGTCTAGCGAGAAAAGTTTTTGCTGCTACCTGGACTGCAGGAACTTTCTTGCAGGAAAATGAAATAATACTTTAGGTTCATAAATATGAAATATCCTTCTAGGTTTTACAATTTTTTAAAACACCCTTCGAAATTCTATTTCTTTGACTACCAACCCGAATAGCAAGAAAATTTCCATAACCCAGGTAACAACAAAATTTCATCCATGTCATGCATGAATGCCAACTAGTTATACATTTATCTTTGGCTTCTCTATTAGGTTTAATTACTAATTTGCATTATTAATTAATTAATTAATGGTTAGAATCTTTATTCAAAAAACTAGCCAAAAAAATAAAAAATAATGGGACATGAGTTCGAGTGGGGCCCAGGGAGGTGGCATGGCACATGGTCTGTTTCCATTCATTACATCAAACGGTTCGGATTAAAACCAACCACTGCATCAGTAGCCAACAACCCTACGATATCTGTCTCCATATCTCAACCTTATTTTTAAGTGCCAACCGTATAATAATACTAATTAGCCTATTAAGCGGCATATAGTCCCCACTTTTGCCACTCTTATTACCGACCACTCAACCCTGGTTGACCTGTCACTGCCTTCTCCATGTCTGATGTCTCCTTCCCTTCCCTTCCCTTCCCTTCTCTTCTCTTCTCTTATAAAACCCAACCCTTCCCTTTCCAATATTTCTATTAACCCAAACAAGAGAAGACAAGGAATCAAGAAATGGCAAAGCAGGGTTTAGGGCTTGAAATTACAGAGCTGAGGTTGGGTCTTCCTGGTGATAATGGTAATGGTCCTTCTAGGGACAACAAGAATGAGAATAAGAAGAGGGTTTTCTCTGAGATCTCCGCCGCGGCGGATGATCAGAACAGCTCAAGCAGAGGTGACCACCACCGGAAAAATCAGAACAACAACAACAACAACAAGACTCAAATTGTAGGGTGGCCACCGGTTTGTTCTTACCGGAAAAAGAACAATGCTGCTGCTCAGGCTGATACAGCTAAACTGTACGTGAAAGTTAGTATGGATGGAGCACCTTTTCTTCGCAAAATAGATTTGAAGACTCATAAAGGGTACTCTGATCTTGGCGTTGGCTTTGAAGAGCTCTTTGGTTGCTACCGCATCGGTGAATTCCTTTATATTCTTATTTTCATTATTTGTTAGGGATTTAGGTAAAATTTATCCTTAAAAGTTTGCCGTTAAGAAAGTATTCAAATATCTATAAGTCTTCACATTGGACTATTAAATTTAATTTAATTATTAAAAATAATTAATAATTTGAGTTTAAAACTTGTGATAGCAGGTGGCTTGTGGAAGGATTCAGACAGTTCGGAATATATTCCCATTTATGAAGACAAAGATGGAGACTGGATGCTCGTTGGGGATGTTCCTTGGGAGTAAGTCTTTATCTGTCTCTCATCTTTTCTTTTAATTTAAAGAATTTTCCCGCTAAGTTAAGCAGTAGTGCAGAATGAGATTATTTTAATCCAATACACACAGTTTTAAATAGTCTTAATTTATGGTCTCTTTGATTTTTTATTAGGATCTCCAATTTTATGCATAGATCAGATACCAGTATTCTTGTTAATCTTATGTTAATAATCTCGTATATACGTATAATTAAGTTACGAATACCATAAATCTGTTACGATCCTATATTAGTCATATGGAGGATTGATCCCACATTGGTTATGAAACAGACTTAATGTGCATGCATATACTCTTGGACTTTCTCATCTTGTAAGCTAAATTATGAGGTTGTGTTCTTCTGAGTTCCTCTCAATAGTATCAAAATAGTCGATCTTCAGATCCCAACCCTCATGTGAAACGAACGGCCAAATGCCTTGAGTGATTGGGTTACTTGGATTCTCTTACCATGTAAGCAGGTTTATAAGATTGAAATCTAATTTTATGTCAAAATCTTACATAATCAATTTGGAAAAATTGGGTAAAAGGACATTATTGTAATTCAACAAAACTTTTTTTTTTCTTTGGTTTGAGGACTTAACTTCTTCAACCAAACCAGGCTGGCCGACAGCAAAGCAAAAGGATTGGCTTCCCATAATGATAATGAAGATGTCCATTTTAATGACAAAATTGTCCCTAGAAAGCCTTGACCCCACTGATTCAAAGACAGCTCAGATAAGGACGCGCCAAGTTCTCTCCAGTCCATCCCTTCCACACACTTTCCCATGAGGCTTCTCTGTTTGAATGTACAGTGCCACTGGAAGTTCCCAAGTCCCCATACTGTATGCGGACTGTCGAAGTGCACTATGAGTTTTATTTATTTTATTTTTTTAATGAGTGAAGATTTGGACACCAATGGGAGAGACGAACGGATCAAGTTCACGTATAAGATCTTATTCGTGAATTTAAAATCTATTAAATGAAGAGAGAGAAAATTGATTCTAAATCAACAAATTAGGATCATTCTCGTACGTTTACATGCGTGAACTTGATCCACTCTCATGGGGGAGTAGCGAATCAATCAAGGGGAGGGTTAAGATATGAAAAATAGGAGAGACTTTTCAAAAGGAAAGGAGGGACACAGATACAGTGACATGATGTTGGACACAACACTAGAAGGATCCAACTCCTCTCAATAGAGCCTAAGGATTAGAGAGTGATCCCACGGCTAGTCCCTAGGTCATCTCAATCGTGTGATCATTCTCTAGTCCCTGAGCTCTATGGAGTGGAATCTTACCCACACTAGCATGTTCAATTTTTTCTCTTTTATTAATTACTTATATAAATTAATTATTAATTTAATGTGATTTACTTATATAATGTCAATTGCCATTTCACAGGATGTTTACTGAGTCATGCAAAAGGTTGAGGATAATGAAGAGATCGGATGCCACAGGTTTTGGATTGCAGTCAAAACCAGTCACCAATGCAGAAACACAAATTAAATGATCTGAAAATTTTGATTAATTAGTAGTTGTCTAAGCTTTTTTTGTTGTGTTCTTATTATTTACTAGTGTTGATATGTGTTTAAGGCTTTAAGCAGGACAAAACCTTTTTTTCCTTTTTTCTTCTAATGAAGAAAATTAAATGTATTACAGACCCAAGTGTGGGGGAGGTCATTTCTCTTTTACTTCTCATCTTACATCTTCAACTTTAAGCCATGTTTATCTTCAATATTATGTTTCAATTTGTTTTAGATCACCACCAATTTGACCAAAAAAAAAAAAAAAAAGGAAGAAAAAAAATATAGAAGATATGGTCATAAATCATATTGGTTTTATTTGTATTTCAATATGATTTTGATTTGTTCAATG
>NW_024868523.1:482912-499707 GCF_013358625.1 Macadamia integrifolia | reverse complement strand
CCTTCAAAGTTGAGTAGTCTCATACTAGTGTTCCCCAAGAGCCAGTGTCACATCTTTTACTGAAAGAGGTATCATACAAAACTAAGGTTCTTTTTTTTTTTTTTAATGATTATTAATTTTTTTTTTTTTAAAGTGAAGTGGAACCATGGGTCTCAGGGATTTAATTCGCTGTATTGGTCCCATATCAGTTACCACTGATACTAATACAGATCATCCATGCTAGACAGGATCAGACGATTTTACCAAGAAGATTTTGCTACTTTTTTTCCTCAATATTTTTTTTAAACCAATTCAATATCGACTAGTTATCAGCATCTTAAAAGTCTCTGGTAATTTATAACCTGCCCCTATTAATCCTTTCTAGCCTAGCTAGGTGAACTGGAAAATGGTTTTCTTAGTTTATTTATTACCAAAAGGAAAACCCACTGTAAAAAAAACTGATTAATTTGGAATGTCAGTAATTATCATGGATTTAGTTATCGGTATTGGTATTGATATTGGTCTCTGTCGATAGTGATCAACTTCAAATCAGTATCGAAGAAGATCAGTGTGTATCAGTCACTTTTGCTCCTTATTTTTAGAAAAAGTACGTCTTTTTTATTGTCTTACCCCTGAAAAGATACGGATAACCAATCAGGATCGGTCAAGGATTGGGGATCATTCTCAGTCAATACCGATATGATATGACCGATACGATACCAATACTTGAAATCCTGGTATACATTCTTCGATAAAATTAATGTATGGGTTTTTTTTTTTTTTCCATGTTGACTGAGAAAGTAAACTACATCTGATGTATTAGTCCAAAATAATATAAAATGAATGCGATGCATTAGCAGTAAGCACCTTCGGCATAGTGGTGGTTGTCAGAGTACATAGCAGAATGGTGGCTTAGGATTCGAATCTTCTTCAACCGTTGGGAACACTTAGTATGACATCCGATGGTTGGGAAGACCAGAACACACAACTCAACACATGGGTGCACAACACTAGATCTTCCCACTCGTTAGATGCGCATTGGGCATCCCACAACTGGAGAGAATCAAAGTCCACTGGCATAAGTCCTTGGGAGAGATCACTCATTCGACTCTCCCCCCAATTAAATGTCAAACATCCTGTATTCCCCACACCCCTCTTTGTTCCCCTTACACCCATTCCCTCCCCCTTCCCAGGCCATCGTTCCTTGAGTTGGGATACCACCTCAACTGCCTTTGGATTGCCATGGCCTATGGGCCATTGATAGTAATTATCCAATTTTTTTTTTTTGATTTATCTGATTTACGAATATTAGGGTTCATAATGTACCCTACCACAGATATATGGTAATGAACTATCCCATCTTACCCATTTGGGGAGGATGAAATTGTGAGAAAGTTTTATTGTTTTAAACAAAATGTCAGATTGGGACTGGAATCATTCTGGGTTGAAGTAATTTTTTTTCCCTATCTAACACATTCCCCAATACTTCCAACCAAATATTTCAAGTTGAAACAATACCATTAGAGTTTTTATACATCGAAATAGATTAATCTAAGAATGATGAAACTTAGATAATGTATGTCCAAAGATATTATAATTACTTCTAACATGGGGAAAGACAAATTGATTCCCTATATTAATAAATGGGTGTACGTACTAAATCATATATTGGTTTGGTAATAATATGAAAACAGGTGGCTCCATACAAATGATTCCGAGCAATAAAAAATCAAAACTAGGTGCTTAAGCTTGTCTTGATTCATTGAAACCTCTAATTATGGGCTAAACCCGTCACTGTAAGTAAATTAAATCTATTAATGTTCGTTACATGCATAACCTTGTCTTTGTGCATGCATGAAACTAATGCATGCACGAAGCATCGATCGGAGTCAAAGTTTATCAACTTACTCAGGGTCAAAGTAATTAATAAAAGTTAAAAACAGATAGAGAGAGACTTAGTTTAAAGCTTAATTTGTAATACGGAATCTAATCTGCATTTGTACATTTTTCTCAAACATTAATAGGATATTGGTGGAAAGTCTGGTGTTTTCTTTGCCCAGATATACGTGGACGTAAAAAGACTACGCTACTCCCACCCAATGCGTTGAAAATTCTCTTATGCATTCTTCCATTGACCTCGCACACTGATGTTGCCTACACTAAACTGATAAAATACGATTTCCAACTTTCTCTCATATAATATTCTAGGGTTCTTTCTCCCTAGAATATTATCGATATTTTGTTCTCTAACAAAGTTTTTATGTGTTGTAATTGGCTTGGGTTCTTAGGAGTTTAGACTTAAGAGCTTCTGTGGTCCAGCTGAACTCAATACAATTGGTCCACTTGTCGAGTCAGGAACTGCAATTAACCCACACAGGTCTCGAGTAATTTGCCTGTGGTCCATAACTTGACCCATCACACCGGTTGACCCATGACACCCACGCCCCCAACCCCCTCGTTGGGTAGGAGATCGATTGATATCCAAGAACTACTTGACCAAGATTGATCCAATTTTGGGTTGACTCCGGTCAATATAAAAGCAGTCCTAGTGCTTTTAGTCAGGAATACGCGTAAATACCCATGACCCACAGTTTCGTATAGGGTAACAGACTGACTGATCAAAGAACCAGTTGACCCAGATTGGCCCACTTACGAGTTGACCCAGGTCAATCTAAAAGCAGTCCTAGTGCCCTTTAGTGAGTGGAACTGTCATGCATACGCGTAACGAGACCATACTGGAGATGGTTGATTCAGGACCCTTCCCCTTAGTGGGTAGGAGATTCAAGAACTACTTAGACCAAAGTTGACTCAACTTCGAGTTTGACTCCGGTCAATCTAAAAGGAATGCTAATAAGTGGGTGGAGCTCATGTCATGTATACGCGTAACTAGACCATACTCAAGACTGGTTGACCCATGTAAAAAATGAACAGGTATCTAGTGTTACTTCTACATAGTTTTTTCTTGCACTGGAATGGGTCATATGCATTGTCTTATAGAGGGATTATGATAATCTCGTATTCTCATCAGGTAAAATTCCACCTTTCAAATCCAAAAATAGAAATAAAGATCATTAGTAACACATATTCAAGTGGGAGAGACAAAAAAGAATAGAAAGACAGAGAGAGATCATTTGAGATTAAATCGAAAGCTTACTTTGTTGTGGCCAAACTTCTTATTTATAGAGTTCTGATTTGCTAGAATTCCTAATCCTCATATGTCTATATTTACTAGAGATCGATTGATGATGGAAGAACCAATTGATCCACATTGGCCTACCTTCAAGTTGACTCCGGTCAATCTAAAGCAGTGGGTAAGGCTCATATCATATATAAACGCGCAAATAGATCATTTCTCTGGTACAAAGGGTAATTTGGGTATAAGAAAAGAACTCGATGGGTGTTTGTGTCCGTAGAAACTTTCTCAAATACCAATAAAATTCCTGGGATTTTCTTTTTGGGTAAAGAAATCCCTGGGATTCTGGGAAACAGAAATCCTCCGATCCGTTGCACCCTACGCGGCCTTAGATTTCCTTGACAGTTTGGTCCGCCACAAATTTCTGTCACGTCAGTTGGGGCTTTTCCCGACACTACATTTTTTCTTAAAACTCCGGAAATTTATATTATATTTTGATATCTAGAAAGATTATTAAATTTTTATATTATATTTTGATTATCTAGAAGGATTATTCAATTTAAACTTTAACTTTACTCAAATGCGCCTTATTCCCCTTTTTATTTTTATTTTTTATTTTGATAATGCCCCATTTCCCCTTATACATAACTAGGGACTTTTTTTTAGGGTAACAACCCCTTATGCTTAACTAAGGACACTGGTGTTTGTGTGTCGTTTAAATCGAAACTAAACAACACCGTAAGAGTTTGGCTTCAATTTGACACATGTTTAAAATCGATTCAACCCGATAAGCATTGAACTGAATCGATCATTTGACGTACTACTTCTTATGTATCTCCAAACATCCTTTTGTAATGAGTCCTGTGCACCAATTTGATAAACCTAGATTTTCTCATACATTGCTTTGTCACTTGGATAACTTTAACATTTTTTAAAATTTGACATGTGAATAAAAGACCTTTGCGCATAATTTGTTCAGAACTTGCAATTCTCATTCCCAACTAATTAATCTGTCATGTTATAGAATAAATAATGAGTTTTTATTTTCTTTCCCTAACAGAATGTGAGAGATTACTTTCTAATTTATGAGAAGCAAAGGAAGAATTAGTAGTGGTAGATATAAAATTTGATTTATTAGACATACATTGTAATAGTATCTTGGCATCTTACTTTAATTCTTTTACCAAAAAAAAAAAAAATCTTACTTTAATTCATCTATGGCTCTACCCCTCCCATGGCCCATCTCCTATTTAGTGTTCATAGGTTTATTGGGAGTTAAAATGGATTGATGGCAACTAATTATGAGTTTGTTCACTCATAACCCATGGTCTCTCCTTTCCACTCTTACTACGTTCAATAATGCAGTTCTAATCTTCTTTAGGCAAGAATCTTCCCATTTCCCAAGGCTGTTCCTTTCCCTCCTAACTGCATTCAATGTTGTAGATTTTCTTTTACATTCTAGCCAAGACAGGAACCCAAATTCTAATATGAGTTGAAGTCATTTGATAATGGGTTTAGATCCTCTATAATCCCTTTGGCCCATTCTTTCACACAAAAATTCTCTACCATGAGCAGCTATGATATTATAAGTTTTTTCCTTTTGATCGAATCTGTAATCGTCATTAATAGGTTTATTTTTAGTGGTTTCCCTAATCAAACTTGAAGTTACTAAGAAATTATACATAGCACTAAATAGGGAGCCCCGAATACACAACTACACCTAACATGTGAAATAGGTGCATAAGGATGTTGTGCTCAGCTTAAAATACAATCATGAAGTTGAAAGTACTAGAGATTCCAGGGGCATACTATCAAAGAACTTCCTGACCGATTTGGTAGACCAAGAAACAACAGTTGCAGCTGCAACAGGAGCTAAATATGCAACATCAATCCAAGGACACATACCCAAATGGAAACTTAGTTCCCACTCACGACCCATGTAACATGGGGAAGGCAGTTAGCGGCAATGGCAGTGGCAGTGGCAGTGGCAATGGCAGTGGGTATTGAACGGCTGGAGTGTATGTCAAGGCCCTCCTAACCATTGGATCCTCACTATCGCTCACTATCACTTACCAATCGCAGAGGATTTGACCCCCACTCTTTTCTGTCCTTTCTAAATTCAATATTGTAGCTTATACATTCTTTGGGCAAGACATAAACCTAAATTTGAAAATACTATATGATCAAGCATAAAGATTCCGGGAAAGTGTTTTATGCCTGAGAGCGGCCCCTGTGCTGATACATAGGGCATACCCTCCCCCAAGTTGGACGCGATGGTTATTGCACATTCCTTGTATCTGTGGCATAAGAACTGTTCTCAAACAGAAAAATTTATCTCAAAGATCTCAAAATTACACTACATGTGCCAAAGTCCCAACCAAATTAAGGAAAAATCTTGAAATATCTTAAGGCTCTCGATGGAAATTAGATACTGTCATGTAAAGTATCCTTTGGCTTGCGTGTGAAATATAAAGTTAGAGACAATAAAAGCTGAAGCGGCGGCCTATGTTTCTTGAAATTAATATTGGCTTTCCATAGGAAAAAGAGAACCGGTTTAAATCTAATAATGCTTTGATTTGATTCCTTCTTTGACTAAATGGACAAACCATACTTTCCATGTGCTGTTATGTTAATTAGACTTCTAAATGGGTCTATTATGGTGGCCTAATGCTAATCAATAGGGTAGAATCAATAATAAGGGTCAGTTGTTGCAATTTGCAATTCTAAAACTAGAAATCGAATCTGACCATGGGACCTAATCATGATTGAACAAACTGTTAACTACAATTACACATAATTTCCAAGACAAAGGAAAAGCTTCTTTTTAAGGATGTCAATTGATTCGGTTTTGATTCCATTCAAGATATAACAAGTGAAAATAAAAATCGAAAAATAGTATAAGATTTAAAAGGTTAAATAAAAAAATTAGAGCTGAACTGGCTCAATCAGTTTGTTTTATTGAGTTTGCTATTTGATTTTGACCTGATTTATATTTAAAATTGAGCCATATTTTAGGTGTTTGAGCAAACTTCTTAAATTTTCATTAGCAAAAATTCACTTATTTGTTAGGTTTATAATCCACCAAAAATTTCCAAATATTAAAAAAGAGTAGAACTTAACATCCTTGTTGATTTAAGGATTAAAATACATTTGGTTCAATTCAAATATAGGAAATTCAATTCAATGTAGTTTGAATTGACGTTTCACATTTTGAGATAAGTACTCCTAGGCCTTGCCTTGGCGTTTTATTTGTTTGATCACTTGTTCGATTCCTCTCAAGTGCATCAATCATTGGTTTGCACTAATTTTCTTGTTTTCCAAGAAGTGTGGCCTTGTATCTCTATTGATTCCTACATAATACTATATTTTCCACTTTGTGGGTCTACTATGTAATGGTTGATAGGCACTTGAACTTGAATGAAAAAAAAAAAAAACTAATTCAGTTTTCAAATGACAATTTTTTATTTTGATTTTTGGTTCTAAATTAGCACCCTTACTTTTGTATGCTCGACCTCTTTATTCAAACAATTTTGTACTCTCAATGGCATCATATCAGATTTCCTAGTTGAACACATCTAATTCTTTAAATTAAAGTAATAAATTTGTGATCAGCCTTTATCTAGCTCCACATCTTCGACAACCTCTATAGTCCCTTGCCTTCTTTAAAGAGTGATTATTCTCTACACTAAGTGTGGCGATGCAGTGAGTATCGAGTGGCTGAGAGCATTTGGGCACGTGCCTCGAGGTCCTTTCGACCATCTACTGCTCACTGCACCACTGCACTCACTACAGAGGATGTTTTTGCTTCTTTACAAGCCTTGTGAACATTTACGGTAAATGCGACTGGAATGGATAGATTGCATCTAATTTTACCACGATACAATTAATTTATGTGTCATTCTTTCATCCTAAATTTAATTTTTTTTCTTGATTTTCTTTTTCATTTCTCAACAACCAAACATAGCTTTAGTTGGAAACGTTGGGATCAGAACCTTCACTGCATAATTAAATGAGAACCTTTTGACAAAGCTCGGGCAGTAATTTCAATAGAGTTGAGGGCATCCTTCACTGCATAATTAAATGAGAACCTTTTGACAAAGCTAGGGCAGTAATTTCAATAAAGTGGAGGACATTGTGGTCATTAAGTAAACAGTGGGTGTTGAAGTCATTTCAATAAAGGTCGTCAATCCATCACTCCAAAATTAAAAAGAGTCGAAGATCCGAAGACCCTCAAATGCCGGTCATGAGTCTCAGGACTCGCATTACTAATGATTACAACGGCTTTTCTAATTCATGAAAACCGCGTGCGCCAACCAGTTCTGACCCACACGTGTCCATAATTGTCCCTCCAGTCTCCTTTTCTTTAATGTAGGAAAGTTAGAAGAAGCAGACACGTCCCCGACATCCCATCAGGTCCCCACATCCCTTGCACATGGAACTCCATACAAAAGTTGACCTGTGATACCTCATCACCCCAAAACACCGTGGCCCCACATGCTCTTATTCTCCATCCCTCCCCTTCTTTTACGCAAAGTTGACTTGTCCTCTTTGATGAAAAATCTTGACATGAAACCAATCTGACGGGTCAAATTGACTTATACATATTGCTTCTCTGTATCATTTTAAGACTCAATCGGCAGAGGGCCATTTGATTTTGTTTTCAAAAACATGTTTATCCGTTTTCGTGTGTTCAGAAACGGAAAAACATCATAAAAATCATTTGATTTTACTTGTTTTCCAAAATATAAATAGAAAGTTATGCTTATTTTTGTGTTTACAAATAGGAGACATAAAAATTGTTAATAACCCAATACTTCTCTCGATCTATCCTAGGTTCCTAATCTCGACCCATTGTTGAAACTTCTTTTTATCTAGAAATGGCGACACCAACCTAGTTGTGTGAAGCTCACAATTCTGGATCGTTTCCATTCTTTTGAAACTCAACTCCACAAGGCATACTTGCAACTCCAATGTTATGCCTTCACTTATGAGCTGTATACCTGCAACGTCGTGCTTTTATTCGTGTCTTAAACCCGACTACATTGTTGAAAACGTTTTGAGAAACTGTAATATCAAATACCTTTTTACAATTCCAAGAATCTTTTCTTACCACAAAAAAAAAAAAAAAAAAAAAAAACCGTTTTTATCGCTTTTTTAGACAGCAAAAACAAAATCAAATGGCCAAAGTCCTGAATGATAGACGCAAGATTGGAGCTGGGTGGGGCCATGGGGGGCATAAGCCGAATCCCAACCGTTCCTTCTCCTTCCACGTGGCGGCTTAAGAGTTGTTGATTTACCAATCCTTCCCGGCCAGATTCTCAAATCCATATAAAGAGTAACACAGCCGCGTTCTTGCCAGAGTGCATCACAGCAATTGAGAATTGAGAAAAAGAAAGCGCGATAAGAGGATCAGAGAAAATGTTACCGGAGACGGCGAGTTCAATGCCGGCGGCATATGTTACCGGTCTGAATTTAAAGGAAACAGAGCTAACGTTAGCTCTACCGGGAGAAACTCGTGCAGAGACTCCATCGAAGAGTAACAGTAAACGATCATTCTCTGAAACCGTGGATCTGAACCTTGGGAGCTCTAGTAAAGATAAATTGGAAACCAATTCCTCCTCCAATGCCAAAAGACTACCGGCGGGAAAGTAAGATCACCGAGAATTTCAAAATTTTTGGGTTTAATTTGTGTGTTAAAGAGTCACGGAGAGATTGAGATTTTGAATTTTGAATTTTGTCAGAGCACAGGTGATTGGGTGGCCGCCGGTGAGGTCATTCAGGAAGAACGTCTTGAAGAGCTGTAGATACGTAAAGGTGGCCGTAGACGGAGCACCGTATCTACGGAAGGTAGACTTGGAGTTGTACAGTAGTTATGAACAGCTCTTGAGCGGTTTGGAGAAGATGTTCACCTGCTTCACCATTTGTATGTACTCTTTTCTTTTCTTTTCTTTTCTTTTGACAATATTTCGAAAATGAGAAAGGATTAAAAGGGAATTTAACTGAATTTTTTGGTCATACAGGTAATTATATAAATGAGAGGAAGCTTATGGACCCTGTTAATGGAGCTGAATATGTACCTACTTATGAAGACAAAGATGGTGATTGGATGCTGGTCGGAGATGTTCCTTGGAAGTAAATTTTTGGAACTTCCCTCATAGAGTATAGAAATTGTCTAAATTAACTGACGGGAAATGGTTTTCTGTTGGGGAGTGCAGTCTACATTAGTCCTCCATTTCTTAAAAGGATAAAAATGTCTTTTCACCATTGGAGGAGAGAGAAAGAGAGATGAGAATGCTGGCCTAGGTCTAGGTCACCGCTTGGAGACAGAGTTCTTTTCTCTTAACGATTTTGGATAGTATTTTTTTTTGGGTCCGAGGCATGGTCTACACCAGCACTCCCTCTCTCTCAAACAAAAAGTAAAAGTGTATAGACTCAAGGGTTTGCTGGCGAGGCCACATTCTCGGACAAGTTCTTTTTCTTTAACAATTTTATGAAGTGGTTTCCTGTGTGGGAGCATGGCCTAGGCCTACATTCCTTGTGTCTACCTCTCTTCTCTCGCTATTAAGGGTAAAAGATATTTTGAATTATTTTTTATATTAATTTCTACAACCTGTTTCCGTAAGATTCAGAATATCTGTTGAAATAAACTGAAAATTTTCCTTAAATCTCGATGTATGAATCCACACAATTATTTCATGAATGCAATATGAAGTTAAGATTTTATTTTTTCAAAATTTTTGATTAAAATAAAATTGGATTACAAAATTATGGGCTATATAAAAATAGAGGAAATTATTGAGGTGAATTTTCCCATGGTATTGAATTGATTAAAGACGCCTTCATATTCTTTGATTTGAAATGTTGGAAATAACATTTTGTTTAAGAAAATATCCCATTAAAACTTTAGGGGGTTGATCTCACATTGACTACGAAAGGAAATTAATGTGAATTGATATGATTTTGATTCTCTCACCTTATAAGCTGATTCATGTGTAGAGTTCTCCTAATTCGTATCATTTTATTATTAGTTCTTACTTCTTACCCATCTTTTTCTTTGTGAACAACAGAATGTTTGTTGCTTCATGCAAACGGATTAGATTGATGAAAAGTTCAGAGGCAATTGGATTAGGTAACATCTTTGGGAACTTTTTTTTTTTTTCTCCACTGCCCCCCATAGCTTATCATCATTAGACATATTTCATGAAATCTGAACAGAAACCTTCCATTGTTTGGTTTGATGCAGCACCAAGAACGCCTTCAAAATGCACAAGCACAAACTGAGGAAGGAGCCCTTGGAAGGATTTCTTGATTGATAACAACACCATATGTACAGACACTTATCTTACCGCCCCTCCTGGGAAGTTTTGACTATCTATGCGTAAATTATACACTTCAAATTACTGGTGCAGTTCTTGTAGTTCTCCGCATTTTAGTTTTGCAAATCTTAAGATATAGTTATCATCTTTTGATTTGTTTAATAAGATAGAGATTATCCCATGAGCAAGATTTTATTTTATTTTATTTTTTAATTTTTTTGGTGAACAAAAATATATTTAAACCTCAAAGAAAGAGTAAAAAAATAGTTACAAAGCAAGAAACCACCGAGAGGTAGCGCCTCCGACAAACAAAGAGAAAGAATGAAAACTAATCACGGAAATAATGAGCTCACACTATGTTCTTTCAAGAGACATCACATTTTTCAATCGAAGAAAATAAGGGGCAAACCTAATACGATGACTCTTTTCTCTGCGCAAGCAGATACATGTCTTCCCAATGAAGTTTCTCCTCTTTTGCTTCGACTTTGTCACTTACTCTAAATTTTCAACATTTTGAATCACTTACTCCAACTCTAGATCATCCTCTTGAGAGAGACAAACTAAGGAAATTCCATGCTATTCCGAAATATGAACAAATAATTTACTAGAAATTTATATGAAAAATATGATATAGATAAAATTCAGTAAAATCTCCCAAAGCAATGAACGGCGGACGGGAAAGGATTTCCCTTTCTTTTCCAGTGGAGCTGGCCCAAAGCCCAAATGGGTTCCCAGGCCATCGTTTGAGGAAGGGGTCCAAATCAGCAGAATTGAACAATTTGGACAGGAATGCAGAGAATCAATGGAATAAGCTAATTTGGATTAGAATCGATAGAACCGGCCATTTAATTCAGGATTTCATTTATACTGATCCTAGCCCAATTGGAATTGAAAATGATAGAGACCGATCCTATTACCGATCCCATTGCCGATTCCATTTACTTGAACCATCGTCCTGGCTTGATGTCTTGAACCCAAACCCCACAACCCATCCATTGAGTTGTTTAGACTTTTTAAACCTCACGTTTCTTCTTGATGAAAAGAAAACTAGATTAATAGAAAAGATGCCTAGTATTAAGTTAAACACTTTCTATGGCCACCCTTCCTCTTTTTCTTGATTGAGCCATTCTACTCTGTGCTGACAATCCATCCAAACTGTCAAAGTTGATCAGCCTTGTTTCTTTCCTTGTTGTAGTTCTTGAAGTAATTCTAGGCACCGTTTGATAACGTTTCTGTTGTTTCTATGTCTAGAAATAGCAGAAACGACTTTTTAAGTTTCCGAAAACAAAAACAAATATTTTAGTGTTTGATAAACCTGTTTCTCAAAACGTTTTTTAGCAAACATAATGCCACTAAAAATCCAATAATATTATCGGATGCCCAAAAGGGAGAGAGGGTTATGTTGTCTCTTTTTAGGTTTAAATAGTTGAGAGATTTATCGGGCACAACAGCCTTTTTTTCTCTCAAATTCTTTTCTAGAAATAACGTCAAAGTCCAACTTGGACTTGTTTCGTCAAAGTCGTTTCTAGAATTGTAAATAGGCATAAATTTTGGTTTATATTTCTAGAAACGAGTAAAACGGAACAACTTTATCAAATGCTTTTTAGACTGTTTCTTCATTTCTAGGAACAAGAAAACGCAGAAACGGTAGAAACAGAACGTTGTCAAATAGTGCCCTAGTATCTCTGGTCCATACAAAACCATTGTTCATCAAAGCCATAACAAATTGAGAATTGCTCATTAGAATGGAAGCCCATCCAACACAGCCCATATTAGGATCATAGCTAACATCACATATAACAATATGCTCAACCCCTTGTGATAATTAATCCCTGATAATTATATTTTAAGAATTAATGTGACACGAGGCTAAATCTATAATCTCTGGTAATGAAGAATATGACAAATATGGTTTTGGATTTATTTGCAGAAAGTAAGTTTAAATTTCAAATCTATCATTTATCCAGTCGTTTGAGTAAAATAAATAAATTAAAATTTTAATTTTTTTAAAAAAAAAATTAAAAACTTTATATTAAATTGACTATTATAACCTCGAAATTAAGTAAGATGACTAAGGATGTGAATTTGAAATCAAAACCGTTTACCAAAATTGAACTGAACAATTTACACCAAAATTGTGAAACCATTTATTAAATGATTCAGTTTTGGTTTAAAATTAAAAACCTGATTCAATTTTGGTTTTAAAATTTAAACAATTGGTAAACCGTTTAAATAAGCCGTCAAACCGATTAACTTATACATAGTAAGTTTAAGTCATTCAATGTTAAGTTTACATACATTCTAATAAAAAAATTTAAGGTGACATTAAACAATTGTTAAAAAAAAGTATATCACAATAAACAATTCAATTCAATGTTACAATTTACATCAATTTTACTAATTTTTTTTTCTTTAAAGGTAAAGAAGTTGTTTGGATAAAAAATTACAAAACATAAGAAAACCATTTACAATGTTTAAACCGAAATCGTTTATAATTGGTTTCAGTTTTAATTTATGAAACCGTTTATTAAATGATTTGATTTTGATTTTACCTAAAAAAATCTTGCACCGAATTGAATCAAACCATCTACATCAAACTGAACCGATTAACAACCTTAAAAATAATATATAAAGCAGAAAGATAGAGAAACAAACAAGAGGGGCATACCCATCAACAAATACTACCCCAAGAAACCAACAAATAACTACAACATCAGCTTAACAAATCAGCAGGACTCTCTTCTGTTACAAGGAAAAATCTCTGGTTCCATTGGTTCATGTGGCAGACTCACAAGGAGTTGAAATACCAAGATGTGTCATCAAGAGCCAAACATGAGTAATGAGCTCTCCTCCGTGTGTAAGTCGTGCAGCATGGCTATCTCCTGGACACTGGTTGGCAACATATACCAACATTTCCAACCACATACCTATTATGATCTTCCATCTTTTTTCAAGGCTCTCTCACTCATCAAAGATTTGGCCACCTCAGTTGCAGCTTGAATCACAGATTTAATAAATGTCTCCTCCTCCTTTAACTCATAACAGCACCAATCAATCTTTTTCCCATGATCATTGCCATCCTTATACAACTTGGCACAAGCTTCAGCTTCATCTTTGATATGTCTGAGATCTCCTACAAGAGCCTCTCTTAAAGCCTCGTGAGCCTCTTTGAACCGCTTGTCCGGGACTAATTTGGAGGTTACAATTTTTGGGTGCATTACCAGAAGATAAAACATATAATCAGACAGACACATTCTTGCTTAAACTACAATCAATTGTACATTGGTTGAAAGTGGAAGTAGAAGTGGAAATGGAAGTAATAACAAATATCTGTAGCAATATGCCACACAGGAATACTGTATTCGATTTCAAGAGTAGTGGTCCAACCATATGTCTTCTGGCATTTATGCTTTTCAAGTACCCATCCTCCCCAATGATTAAGAAAGCTCCTGAAAAGGTCATCCATGGAAATACCCATATGAACCAAATTTTTTATTCTTTGCACCCTTACCTCTCCTTCCCAACAAGCACTTACTCTTTCCCAGAGATGTTTCAAGATTACTTGTTTCAATTCATGGTCAATTCTCTTATAAGTAACAGATATCCTCCATAACTTCTCCAGTATATCTCTGATCCAAAGCAACCTATGCATTTTAATGATATCGATCACTGCTGTGAAGACAAACACTTAATAGATTGCAGTGTCCCATGGAATTGGACCATCTGGATGGCTCATGCAAAAGGTCACTCTTAGATGATGGCATAGCCTTATAAACAAGACTACGAATTGTATGATACTTCATTTTCAATAGCACAATAAAGGTTTTCGAAATAGAAGAATACCTTGGTAGATCTCCAAAAGGAGGGCCCCAACTAAAAGAATGTAAGTGATTATTATGTCTTTTTGGACCAATTGATCATGCCCATCTCCTTTTTTGAACTTGAACAAGAAGACCATGAACACAGGGAACTCATGGGTTGGTTGAGAAATGGAAAGATTAACAAAGACACGTTTGAAAATTTGAAACAAGTAATGGGCATCACATATTATTATTCTCTGGTACCTTTGTTCTTGTAGTGAGAGACTATGTGACCATTGAGCAAGGTAAGTTTGGTAATCATGGATAGTAGGAAACATGAAATCAGAATATCTCCTCTGTGGAAAGCTTGCAGACATGAGAGATAGTATCCTCTCCACATACTTGACAAATCCAACAAGAAATATGGGAATTGATAGACTCAAGAGGAGATCATTAGGATGAAATGGATGAGGAAAGAATTCTATAGTGAATGAGCTATTCAATATAAACACAGTCATGCCAGTGTGGATTATGAGCCCAAGACAGTGTCTCCACCAGAGGTTATTATCTTCTAAGCTTAGTGCAGTCATAGCATCAGGACCACCAAGATGGAGAAGAAGAAAGGGAGACCAAAATGCAACAAAATTTGGTCCCTTATTGTAAGCATCATATGGGTTGATTATGTCGGCGGCGATAATGCTAAGGGCCGTGATAGCAACTGAGTCAGCCCACAAGTAGGCTGACCAAGGGATGAAGTAGAGTCTTTTGGACTTGCTGCGCTGTCGCCGCCGCCCAAAGACGGCAAGGATGATTTGTAAGGAAAGGCTGATGAGAACAAGCGTCTGGCTCCGCTGCACGTACGTGTGACCGCTTAAACAAATCCATCTTCTTCTTCTTCTGTCCTGTTGGATCAAATCAATGGAAAGTCAATAAATAAACAAATAAATACATAAATAAAATAACATACCTAAGAGATCTAGAGAGAGAGAGAGAGAGAGAGAGAGAGATTATTAATTTGTTGTTGGTTAATTGGGAGGTCAGAGAGAGGCAAGAGCTTGCCTCTTGGGTTAAATATCGATCTACTGTTGGGGGAGAAGTAGTGGGGTGGGTTGGGTTGGGTTGGGTTGGGTTGGGTGGGGTGGGGTGGTGGTGCTGGGTATATATATGGGTTGAAATCGTCTGCAATTCCTATCTCGTACAATTCCGTGCAATACCACCTTCAGGCAGTGACACGTGTATTGATACCAATACAATGGTCCAGATCTAATACAATTAATAAAATATTAAATCAGTGAAAAGACATTTAAATCAGATCTGGGCCATTGTAGTGGTATCAATACACGTGTCACCGCGTGAAGGTGGTATTGCACGGAATTGTACGAGATCAGAATTGCAGACGATTTTTTTCTGTATATATATACTCCCAACGGTAACTTTTGCAGGGAATCATTAGAAGATGGACTGAACAAGTAGGAATTAGGGTTCATGACTGACATTATAACTCTTTTGATAGTACTTGCTTCTTCCTTTCCTCCTGTCTATAGAGAGAGAGAGAGAGAGAGAGAGAGAGAGAGAGAGATTATAACATTTGTCTAAAGATGCTAGTTCCAAGAGGAAAGGAAGAAGCAAGTACTCATTTGCTACAACCCTAATGATGGAAGTTTTAAAATACCAAAGTAGCTAGAAACTAGAAAGAGGTGGAAGTTTTCTTTTATGGGGGAATAAAAAGGAAATTCGGGATGAGGTAGTTTGAATAAACATACGATAAGCAAAGGGGAGTGATGGTATATTTTTACGCTTATATTGTAAAAGTGATTTTAGGTCATGTAAAATATATATATATATAAATATATATATATATATATATATATTCGAGTTTATTGCAATTGGATTAAACTATATCAGAAATGTCGTACTTCATATAATAAGAAAATAGTTATGATCCTCCATTCTCTCTGTGTTGAAGATGTTTGTTGTGATCTAGAAGCATCCTTCTCTGAAAAGGGCTGAAGAAGATAGTGTTGAGTTATTGATTTGGTGGATTGTGTTTAAGATGAACTGACTATCAAATCTAATACTACCTCAAGGGCTCTTTGAATAGTTGCTTGCATTCTGCCCTTTTTTCGCTGGTTTGATAGGATGGATAAAAAAAGGGAGAGAATGCATCAGAGTTGAAAGGCCAGTAGGGTGACTGAGATGCATCAAAGGTTCCGAACAGATAGTTGGGGATCAGATCTTTTGAGCAGGGGTTGGGTGGACCGTATGATCGATGTAAATTTCACTTAGAGCTCTTTCTCAGGGGTTCTCCCTCACACAGGACAGTGTGAACCGATGTGTATTTGATGGATAGAAATTCATTCATATAAAAGGCATGACATACACAAAATTTTATTATTTGAATGCTAGTGTATCATGCAGTGTCCACAAAAAGGGTTTGGGTGCTCAGTAATCAAAAGGGTTTGCAGAATCCGAAGGCCAAAGAAGACTCAAGTCATTTGGTTTTTCCGTTTCCTTTTCCTTTTTCTTTTTCTTTTTTTTTTTTTTTTTTTTCTTTTTTTTTTTTTTTT
>NW_024868523.1:432731-482870 GCF_013358625.1 Macadamia integrifolia | reverse complement strand
TTTTGGTGGTTTTTTCCTTAAGCAAGGAGTTGCCTTTCTCTGTTGAGTTGCTATTTTTATTAATAATTTAATGTGCACTTGGGTGTCCCACACTCCAACCTCAAAGTGACTTCACTCTCAATACGTCAGCGGTGATGATCTCATTTGGATAGAATTTGTTTTACGAATTTGTATCGTTACCATGGCCAATCTGTATCAATATCAGCCCAACACCAATATCGATATCTAGTTGAAACTAAATCAGTGTTACTTTGGTTTTAATGTAAAATAGTAAAAAAAGATTATTGACATCTTAGGGTAAAATTTTTTAATACGGCCACATTATCGGTAAAGTTTTTGAGGCCAATACCCAATCCGATACAAACTCATAAACACATTCAAAAAATCACCAAAGGGTAATGAAATTTTATATTTTGAACCAAAAATTGAACTCAAATAATAAGCCAAGTATCTTAAATATTAATATTCATTCTAAATGTCGAATGGTGTCTTACTAAAAAACAAATGTTAAATGAAGTAATTGAATCAAATATTGAATTACCTTGAGAACATTTATTATATATTATGTTTAAATTATCTTAAATTTTTATTATCCACTGGTCAAGTGTGACTACGTGTAACTAGGATTTATGTTTAGGTTGGAATCTTAAAACGAACAAGTTAGTGGGGTTTCTTGTTAACAAAAAAAAAAAAAAAAACTGTTGAATTATTATGGTCAAGAAGGTATAGTATTTTTAAAATGTCACAAAGCTTGTATTCTGGCATGTAAACTGATGAGGTGTCTATTCCAACCTTGGGATATCGAGAATATAGTCTACATTAGCCACATGTCAAATTTTAGAGTTTAATTCAATGAATACCTAATTTGCATTAGCATGCATCTCGTGTATGTCCATGCATATGTATCAGTATTATAAATAATATTATGCACTCCTCAACTTTGAATGGGAACAAATGATTTAGACTATAAAAATATAAAAAAAAAAAAAAAAATTCAAATTTTCTTGTTATTCTAAAGAATCACATTCCTTTGTTATATGGCGGGTAATTAATACCCTTAAGTTCTTATTTATCAAAGTTACTTACACATGCCAATATTGCTTATTATCGTGACCCACAAATTTTAACCATGTGGCAATTCTAAACTTTTACATAGATAAGTTTAGAGCATAGTGTTTTTTGGATGAATGAATAATATACTAAACAAAAAGGAAGAAAACCAAGCAATAGCCTCAAGGCTTGTCACAAAGAAAAACCAATAGGGGCGGGGGGCGGGGGGCGGGGGGCGGGGGGAACAATTATAAGTGAACAAAAGGAGGGTAAAACAAAAGTTGTAGGAGGGGAGAAACAATACCGAAAGAAGATACAACAAAACATGGGGAAATACAAGAGGGAGATCCCAAGCCAAGACATGATACCTATTTCTAATAGAATTTGGATAAACGACATATTTATGTAGGATTTTATTCATAACCTCAAAAGTGATGTCATTTCAGAATTATCAGATAGAACATGAGGTGGAAGACCATCGATCTCCTTTTGTTTCTTTCCCACCAGTTGTGGTGGATCATTACACTAAAAGACAACTAACTAACAATATCTTATAGACACCAAATTTTGTCCCCCCTCGGCAATGATAAAACATTTATTCTCTCTTTTGGAAAGAAATCCAAAATTTTCGGCACAAGTCCAAACTATCCCAGCTATCCCAACCTAAAACCGCTATGCAAGAACATGCGGAATACAATCGAGCGTAAGACCGGTTAGGAGTTCAACCCGATATTTTTAAAAATGATGCGGGAAGGGTGACCGAAAGTGGTCATTGATACCTTTTGCCAAAATACGACAATCAAGACTAGCATGTGCTCGATTCCCAAATCATTGGATAGCATTTGGAAATACGGTCCCATTGATATCTTGTACGGAAAAAATGAATACCCAGATGTGTCGTATTGCCTACCTGAACTTTGAACTGGTTAAACCAAACCAAACCCTGAACCAAGTCAAAACCTAAACGAAACCAAACCCTAAACCATAAAACAAACCAAAACCTAAACCAGACCAAACCATAAACCAAACCAAACCAAACCCTAAACCAGACCAAACCCTAAATCAGGCCAGGCCAAACCCTAAACCAGACTAAACCGTAAACCAAACCAAACCGTAAACCAGACCAAACCCTAAACCAAACCAAACCAAACAAAACCAAACCCAACCAAACCAAACCCTAAACCAAACCAAACTTTAAACCAGACCAAACCCTAAACCAGACTAAACACTAAACCAGATCAAACCTAAACCAAACCAAACCCTAAACTAAACCAAACCTTAAACCAGACCAAATTCTAAACTAGACCAAACCCTAAACCAAACCAAACCATAAACCAAACCAAATTCTAAACCAGAAGTCATGGGTTGGGTGAGGTGGGGTGGGGTGGGGTGGGGTGGTGGTGGTGGATATATATACTCGCAACGTAACTTTAGCAGGGAATCATGAGAAGCTAGGCTGAACAAGTAAGAATTAGGGTTCATGACTGACATTATAGTCGGATAACACTCTAAGGATAAACCTTTTTGGCAAAAGCCTATAATAGTAAACTTATTAAAGTATTTGTTAAAAGATGCTAGTTCTAGGAGGAAAGGAAGAAGCAAGCACTTAGTTGCTAAGCCCTAATGATGGAAGTTTTAAAATACCAAAGTAGAAACTTGAAAGAGGTGGAAGTTTTCTTTTATGGGGGAATAAAAAGGAAATTCTGGGTAAGGGAGTTTGAATAATCATAGGACTAGGATGAGGGAGTGATGGTATTTTACGCTTATATTGTAAAAGTGATTTTAAGTTATGTGAAAACAAAATAATTGAGTTTATTGCAGTTGGATTAAACTATATATAACAGTAATTTCGTATTTCATATAATAAGAAAATAATTATGACCTTCCATTCTCTCTGTGTTTGTAGATGTCTGTTGTAATCTAGACACATCCTTCTCTTGAAAAGGGCTGAACAAGATACTGTTGACTTTCTAATCTGATAGGTTGTGTCTGAGATGAACTGACTATCTGATCTAACACTACCTCAAGGGATTTTTGAACAGTTGCTTCCACTCTATTCTTTTTACGCTGGTTTGATAGGATGGATAAAAAAAAAAAAAAAAAGAGAGAGAGAAAACATATTAGATTTGGAAGGGCAACGGGGTGATCGAGATGCATCAAAGGTGCCAGACTGGCATCTAGGGATCAGATCTTTGGAACAGGGGCTGGGTGCGGACCGTATGACCAACGGACCTTTCATTTAGAGCTCTTTCTCAAGAATTCTCCCACACAGAACGGGGTGGAACAATGTGTATATATATCTATATATATATGGTAAATAGAAATTCATTCAAATAAAAGACATGAGATTGTATTATTTGAATGCTAGTGTATCATGCAATGTCCACAAGAAAAAGGGTTTGGACTGCTCAATAGGAAAGTAAGAAAAAAAAAAAAAAAAAAGGAGTATCCCTAAAAGCAGTTGCAGCAGAATCCCAAGGCCAAAGAAGACTCAACTCATTTGGTTTTTTACCTTTTTCTTTTTCTTTTCCTTTTTTCCTTTTAGTGAGGAATTGTCTTCCCTCGTTGAGTTGCTGTTTTTATTAATAATTTACAGTGCCATCCCTTAGAGAATGCCACCAAATCAGACTCAGACCCCCTACCATCCATCGGTCACTGTTAAGGAATATGCCTTATATGATGATGTCAGCTATTATATTTTATTTTAAATACCAAAATGCCCTTATTAAATGTGCAATACCTAACTACCCCAATAATAAGTTATTATATCTTTCTCCCAAATCGATAGATTTGGACCACCGGCAATCGTTCAGAGCACCAAAGATCACAGTGGCAGCAGCATCGATGATGGACAGCGACTGCGGCTGCCATCATCGATTGCTGCTGCCGAGACTAGCAGGAATTCGCAGCAACCAGCAACGACTCTCAACTGTAACCCCCTGCGTTTCTTCTCTGCAGGCGAAACCCCCTGACCTCTATGTGAAGAAGCCCTTCAAGATCTTTGTGGGTTACGATCCATGTGAAGATGTTGCTTACGAGGTCTGTCATTACTCGATCTTAAAGCGTTCTTTGGTTCTAGTGGAAGTTATACTTATCAAACAACAGGATCTGAGGAGTAAGAGTCTCTAATGGCGTTAGAGAGGGCATACAGAGAGCACCGAGTTCTCCTTCAGTCGATTTCTGACTCCATTTCTTGCCAATTACAATGGTTGGGCAATGTTAGTTGATTGTGATTTCCTTTACACAACAGATTTTAAGGAATTGATAGAATTGATTGATGATTCCTATGCATTCATGTGTGTTTAGCATGATTATACTCCAAAGGAAAGCACAAAGATTCATCTTCCCTTTTTTTGTTTAATCGATTTGGATTGGGAATTGAGATTTATTTAATTAAAGAGAAAGAGATTCTACATTAAAGTAAGTGAGGTCGAAACCTCTGGGTTTTGGGGTAAAGGGTTATTATTATCTCCTCCACTGGGTCTTCTCTCCCTTCCCTTTCTCTTCTCAATTCTCAATTTCCTTCTTCAGTTCCATTTGCTTCCATAGTCCTTTTCTGTTGCAAATATCTCCTCTGAAACATTACTGCTTCATCAACCATCTATCTTCCTTTCCTTTTAAAGAATCAAAATTGAATCTCTCAATTCATAGAAACCCTAAAGTGAACTGAGACTCTTGAAGACATGGCTGATAGGGTACCCTTTGAAACACTTATACCCACTTCAAATCCTCCCCAAACACAATTTTTTCATCTATGGTTGCAGAGTTAGCCTTCTAGGTTTCCCTCATCCTCCTTGAATCGCCGAGGCCAACACAGTATCCCCTTAACTGGGCTATTACTGAAAGCTGAGAAGCAGCGGTGGATTTTAAGAGACCATCATTTTAAAGTGAAAACTACTAGACATGCGTTTTAATGAAAAGGGTACAATAGTCATTTCAACTCCTCATTTAACAGCGCCTGACGATAAGGGGTTTGATTTAATTTGATGAAATAGAGGGGGCATTCTTATAATAGTGGCATTCTCTAGGGGGCAACACTGTAAATTTCCCATAATTTAATCATCATTTGGGTGTCCCACACTCCACCTCGAAGTGACATCACTCTCAATATATCAGCGGCGATGATCTCATTTGGATAGAATTGATTTTACGAATTTGTACCGTTACCCACAGACGATCTGTGCCAGTATTAGCCCGACACCAATATCGATATCTGCTAGTTGATACTGAATCAATGTTACTATGGTTTTGGGGTAACATAGTACAAAAATATTATTGGAATCTTGGGGGTAAAGTTGTTTAATCCGGCCACATTATCGGTAACGTTTTTAGGCCGATACCAAATCCGATACAAACTCATAAACACATTCTAAAAATCATCAATGGGTAATGAAGGAGATGTCACTCACTATTAGTTAAAACGTGTTTTAAACGCGTTTAAAACGCGGTTGAAATTTTTTTGCCATTTAAAACGCGTTTTCCCGTATGCTATTATACAATACGGAAAAAAAGGGAAACGGAAAAAGTATCCGTTTTAAACAAGTTTTAAATGGCCATTTTAAACGCGTATTTGTTTTTTAAGGGTAAAATAGGAATTTTATTAAAATTAATTAATTTAAAAAAAAAAAAAAACCTATTAGTAAAAGTGAAGAGTGAAGACAATTTGATACTTGGTTTTTGGTTTTTGGTTTTTAACTTCCATACCATCTATAGGAAAAAAATCTCATCTTCTTGTAGCTCATTGAGTAAAGAGAAGCTAAAGCTAGCAACATCTCATTTTCTTGTAGCCCATTGGGCTATTTTATCTTGGGACTCCCAGAGCTTTTGGAACATTAGATGCATGTATACAGGTAATAATCTCTCAAATTGCATGAGTATTCTATCATTTTTTTGGTTTCTTTTTTTTGAAAACTACACGTTTAATACTTGTACCATTCGTTTTCGTCCGTTTGCCATTCCCTGTTTTTTGACCTTTTTTTTACCGTACCGTTCATCGTTTTTATCTGTTTAAAACATGTACCGTACGTTTCTGTTTTTTTTCCGTTCCCATTTTAACTAACAGTGATGTCACTCGAGATTTGAAATTCGAATCGGATTGGACAATTCCTACTGATCTAGCAAACGGAAACCATGGTTAGGATGTAATTACTGATTTTGGACCAATTCGAGCCAAATCGATCTGTTCTAATCCAGATCCCAATTCTAGGTTTCTAGACATTGGGTGTAATTTGTAAATTAAAAGTAGGTTTAATTAGTGTTGGATATGTATTTCTATCAAATCCGGTTTATTAATAAGATTGTTTAATTTCACTTATGCATGTCATTTATTTATTGGGCTTGTAAGTTGTTCCATGGGTTTTCATCCAAAATTGTTCTCAACTAGGGATAGGACCGAACATCCTATTCACATGGTCGTTACATTGTATATCACCAAGGATGTGATTCCGATACATAAATGTAAGTACACATACTGTGTATGTATAGAAAAGATTCTGGTAAGAATCTCGCATGTATTACTGTCAGTTGTGTAAGGATGAAATTCGTACCCGTCACTTGACCTTTGACCTGAGAGATCCTATTTGTTGTAGTGTTATATCACATGTTTTGGTAAACTAATGGTTGACATCCAACGGACTATATATCGGTATGCTGGACTCGTGGTCCCATATTGTTAATGAAAGAGATCGTCAGCATGGGGTCCATTTCCCTTAATTGGGAAATATAGAGGAGAGAGAATGTCTGTACTTGATCAGACAAAAATCTGGTACTAGTGTCGTTTTTGTAAATTGTTTACAAAATTATTTTTAATATAAAAAATAATATTTTATTTATTAAATTTTATTTAAAATAATTTTTCGGCATCCGATCATGTTCACAAAATCTTTGCAATGGACATGTACAATGAGTTGGGGTTAGGCAGTATTAAATTACATGTCCTATAGCTCATTATGTGATATTAGAAAACTAGAAGGTCTTATGTGCAAATTAAAGAGTTAATATTGCATAACAAGATTTGGAAATATTAAATAGTTAGTTATCTTTTTATTTATGGTACTGGATAAAATATAATTTGAATATATTTGTCACCCGTAATAAGAAAGATAGCAATCTGTTTTAGATTCTACCTCTTCCCACTTTAGAAGCAAAGTAGCTGACAAAGATTTGACCAAAAAGAAAACCCTAAAACAAGTTTTGTTATATAAAGGACAAGGGAGAAAGAGATTTAGTTTTTTTTTTTTTAGAACTTCCTCTCTTCACTCCCATGTTTTCTCTCTCCTTTTCTTCTCTCCTTTTGTGAGTGAGTGTATGTGAAGTAAAAAACTTTAATGGTGAATTGTTCTTCTCCAATTGAACGTGGATCATAGTTTCAAAGTGTTGAGATCGATCCGTACGATTACTCAAGTGTAGAAGAACTATTATCTCGAGGAGGAACTTTAATTGCGGTTCTAAGGTAAATCATTTCATTCTCATGTAATTAATTTTTGTACAGTGATTTCGAGCGCAAGAGATCCTAATCTGATCCCTTCCACTACACGATTGGGTTTCTGCCAACAATTAGATCATCATGGCAATTTCCCTTTTATTTTACTTAGGTAAGAATCTTAATTAATTGACCAGAGTTATGTGTTTGTAAATTAGCTTTTCTAGGAATGTAAATGGATATGATTCATATTTGTACCCGTTTAGGGGTCGAAAAATCAATTTTCTTCAAAAACTATTTAGATGTGATTTCAAACTAGATATTATCTTATCCATTTAGGTATGATTATGAAAATATGATTAAATAATACTTTTATAAACAATGACTACTGCCTAGCATAGTTGGTGAAGCTGTAGTGTACCAATCTTTTGCTTACCAGGAGGTTTTGAGTCTCTTGACCGTTAGCTTCCCCTCCATTCCCTTCTATAGAGTAGATACTTCCTATGGATTATGAAATGGTTATTTATAAGTTGGATGTGTATACTAAAAAATTGAACATGATAATGACATTTTTTTAATAATGATATGTCATTTTCAAATTATTTTTAAAAATCTTTTTATGCATGTATTTTAAACATTTTTTTTTAGGTAATATATCCTAAACAACTTAAGAAATAACATAAGGGACAATTAAGAAAAGATATCAAATTCTAAATACACCTATAGTGATCGTGAAACACCATGAGCAACAGGATGTTAAGGTCCGGAATTTGAAGTGAAATTTTTTATATGCCTATTCCTAGTTGTCATGGGAAAGAAAGGTAGAAATAAGAAAGAGATTATTACCTGAGAGCTAGTCCAGTACCAGAAATGCACCTCCTTCGCCTAGCGCGATAGCTCTACTTGGTGCTGGCGGGCCACCTTCCATGCAAGCGAAGCACTATTGGCAGCAATAAATAGTTCACTGAGACTGGTATCATTCAGATACTCCTATTAATTAAAGTGATCATGGAACCGCATCCGAAGGAACCGAGAAGGGCTAACTATGTGGGCTTATAGTATTGGGCTAGACCCACTTGCAGCAAATAAGAATTAGGCTTTGCTCATGATTAGATGAGCTCACAGTAGGAACTGAGAAGGGAGCCAAGAAGGCTTGGCCAGGTAAAGATCCAAAGATTTTCCCATTCACATGCATGGCCTCAAATTTGAGGTCCAAGACCTGCCAGGAGCTCCTATCTGTAACCCAATTGTCCAATAGGGATGAGTTGTTGGCAAATCATAGATAAAGGTGGCCCAACGTGTTGAACCAAAAACAGGTCTCTTCTCTATATCAATTTGCTTCATCTAGTTTTCCAAACTACATATATGGTCAGGCCCATGTATGGTTTTTGGTTGCTGAACTTGGCTTCCCAACACAGTTCAATGAAGTGCCTATTACGTATATGTTAGATCCTTTTTAAGCCTAAGTGCATTCAAGTACAAAATGTGACATGGAAGTGTGAAAGAACGAAATTATTAAAGCTACCTTCAAAGTTCAAACATGAGGTTGAGATTGATACTTACATTTCAGCAGACAAAAGGGTTCCAAAGACTCTCACGGCTCCTTCTAGCATTCTACAGCTTTACAATGTCTTTTATTTCAGTAATTTTCTGTATATGATTTGCTATATACTTGTAGTGAGGGTTCTTTCTTTGTAGACAATCTGAGAAAGGGGAAATTTACACTGCAAATATACTAATATCAATACCATATCAAATACCGATTTGGAACAAGATTCTCATATCGATATCTTACTGAATATATTTGGTTTGATATTTGGTATGCCATAGATGTATGGTTTAACCGCTTTCATAGAGTGGCACATTGAGGAAGCATTATTCGGATGATTCAGAAAGCGGGTTAGGAATCATCAGAACAATGATTCATGATGATGGCACTCGTTTGTACGAATGAATAGGTTTTTCTATGTAATCTACCATTTTCTCTATAGCAATGATGTAGAAGCCAAATCCTGTACATTTTACCGATGAAGTTCTTCTCTAACCCTTTATGATCTCAAATTCTATAGATGCTTCCTCGCAAAGGCTGATCTCTTCTGAAGCAGTAGCCTCTTGCCTTATATACGAGTTGTGCACAAAAACAATGCTCAATTCAAGACTCTAGGCAACAAGTGAGAAGGAAGGAAGGCACTCAAAGAACTACTCACTCAATTTGATAGCAAATCAAATACTAATCCGGTATATATACCTCATACCGATATCAAATTGAATTTAATTTGATTCGATTCAGTACAAATAATTTGGTACGTTATATTGACACCCTGGTCCGTGGTGGGACAGAATTTTTAAAACCCTTGAGTATAAGGCAATGATCACTGATCAGTTTTCTATGAAAATGAGGTTAGACCAAAAGTCTAGAAAAGCTACAAAGTTGTGAACTTTTTTTTCCATATTTGTCTGCCATGGTTTGCTCTTATGCGCTAGAGGATAAAAAGTATAATTCATGGATCATGCTAACACTTTTCAATATTTTGATCCTCTAGATCATCAAGTGGTTGTCATGCACTTATAACTTGTACAACCTTTTGAATTGAGATTAAATTGAGATACTCGAGGTTTACAATTCCTATTTTCTACAAAGGGTCCTTCTAAGCATCATTATGTCTAGTATAGCTTTTATTATTTTATATCAAAAAAATGATAATACATGGATTAGTCCAGGTAATAGAGGACCTAGCATATTTCTTAGGGTAATTTACAACGTCACCTACTAAAGAATGCCACAATTAGAGAGACATCCCTTGTATAATACCAAATTACACTTACACCTTCAGTCATAAGTCTTTATTAAATGAGGAGTTGAAATGACAATTATATCCTTTTGATTAAAACATATGACCAATTCATATTTTACCCATGTCCCTCATTACCTCTAACCTCCACTCACCTTCACCGTGGAGTTTAAGGAGGATTTTCTGTGCATAAGAAGATGTGACGCAAACTTTCATCGCTCGTCACAATCATTATATTTTACAAAGCATAGTAACAGAAAAGAAAACAAATATTCCACAAACTTAAAAGTCCACATTGCATTTTGATGCGTCCAGGTATTGTATTTGTACCCTAGGATGTCTTTGAATTCAATAAATAGAACTTTACCGTGTGTGATGAGATCTTTTCAACTACCCCTTTTTCTTTTTCTTTTTCTTTTTTCATCATTGTGGTTGAACACTTGAACAGAACTCTAGGAACAAAAAGGCATTTTGGACCATCAACCTATAGGATAGGTAATTATGACCACCCTTGCTTTATTAATTATACACAAATTAAATTTGTTTTTACCAAAGATCAAAAGAAATAGGTATTACAAACACATCCATTATTCTCTTTCATATCCTAAACTACTCTTATGAGTTTGAGTTCTTATTTCAAATTACGGCTAATTATTAACTCATTCTAGTATTCATAATCCATGTGAAAGCCCAACTATATGTTCGTCTAGTTGTTAATCTCTTATCTTTGTACTTGGTTGGATTCTATTCAACATAAACTTCATATACATGAGTGACAAAAATATCAAATAAGTTGAAAAGTCCAATATGGACCATGGTTACTAAATTTTAAAATAATTTAAAAAGATTAGAATTTTTTTGATTAATATTTTGGAGAGTAAATAATTCAGGTTGAAAAGTCAAATTGTTTCATAACCTTAATTAAAAAAAAATCAAGATTTTAGATTCAAATTATGAAATGTCTACAATTAATATCAAAAGTAAGATTTCAAAAGTTTATCCAATTACATCTTCTTTTTTTTTCTCTCTTAAATTTGATGATTACTTTCAAATTAGAAAAGAAAATTATATTTAAATCTTATGCATTCCAATTTATTGATATATCTAATTTTAAAAATAACAATATAAATTGTAAGACAATATAGGTTGCCGAAATGTGGAATATAAATATTGAATTTAATATCAATATCTTCATTCCAATAATTATTTTGTTTTTAATTTTTGATTATTAATTGTAGGAAAATTATTGTGACAAGTTTTCCCATGTTTTTGCCTACGTTTATTAATTGTAGTATATCAAGACATCCCATGTTTTTTGGCCACGTAGGAGGGTGATCTAGAAATTCTAACCGTTAAATGTTAAGGAAAATGTAGATTAGTCACATGTTAAACTTCAGACCGAGATTCAATATATCATCTCATATGTGGACATACCCTGAAAAAGCATACCTTCCATTGTATGTCCATTCACACCATTTGTAGTGCATTAGTAGTCCTTATTTTTTTTAATATATTATTTGTTACTTAATGCACATTGATTGGGCTGAAACTTGACATGTGAGTAAAGGAGCTTCGGGTCTACCTACACAACCACATGGCAATTATTGAAGACTTTATTAATCTACTTTCAATTGGGGGCATGGTAAGTCCTATCTAGATTCTCTCCAACCCCTCCACTATGCATCCAATGACTTGGAGGGCCTTGGGGTGCATGCAAGTCTCCCCTCCCCTGGGGAGGTTGGAGAAGATCCGAATCATAGCAAGTCGACATCTACTCATAAACACCTTTTTCATTTACTTGTGAGAGAAATAAGGGATAAAAATGAAATCAAATCAATACTCAAGTAAAGATTTTTTAAATTATTACTACACATGTCAAGTTTTGAAGACAAAAACATTTTATCAATTATACAGAAATGTATAAAAATAGGTAAGAAAGCGATAAATTTTTGTAATGATATAATAATAAGTTATTTTTTAAATTATTTTTAATCTTTACTAAAGTACATTTAAAAATAAATTTGGAACAATCAAAACTAGTTGTCAAATTCTAAATACATATGCAACTGTAGGAGATTCCAACTTTGAAACAAATCAAATTTTATTATTAAATTTCAACTTTATTTGTAATTAAATTATTTAATTTAAAATTAAAATATATTATTCTAAAAAATATATTTAGCAAACTAAAAGGAAAAAAAAAACTTTTAAATCATTATCCATTATGATTATATAATTTTTTTTATGTTACTTTGCAAAGTTTAAACAGAAATTTTTATTTGAAAATTTCAAAAAATTTTAATTAAGAAATAATTTCTGCCCCACCCACCAAACACTTTTTGCCTTCCGTTTTCGATTTTTTTTTTTTTTTTTTTTTTTAATTTATTTTGTGCGTCGTACTCGTACCTGTCCTGTATTCCTCAGAAAATGTCACCTCCTCTTCTCTTCAATCGAGGAACACTTATTGATCTTTCATGGAGGTTGTGCACCTTCAAATCTACGCGGAGGAACCTAATCTCAGCTGTTCCAATCTCACGATTCCCTCTTCTTCTTCCTTCTCGGTCGTTGCATTACTCTTGATTCCTTAAAACTTGATCTTCCGAGGGACGAACAGCACTGCTGGATTCATACCTGAGATCGAATGTGTAGGGTTTTTACTAAATGCCCTTTCGTAACTTGAGATCTGCTTTACTTCCCAAACCATCTCGTCTCGAGGATCGAAATCCAGGTTTTTAATACTTCCTTATCTTATAGATTGGAAAAATTCGATCTTTCCGTTTTTTATACTTTCTGTATATGGTAATGATCTTGAGTTTCTTCAATATTTTCACGCGAACTATGTAGATAAGTAGATCTGTCTAGGGATCTTGTCTTTTATCAACCGATTTCACTTTTGCTGCTGACCAATTTCTAGGGCTTCTTCTAATTTGTAAGCAGGGGTTTATGTTTCTTCTTCATGCTGTGAGATTTTTCTCTAAGAAATTGATCGACATGAGGTTGATCTAGCTTGTTTTGTGACCAAGTTGCCACCATGCTTAAGCAATTCCTCAGCAAATTTCCTCGGAAGTCTTCGAAATTTGATGCTGTTGATTCTGCCGGTTGCGATTCCGGCAATAATGTGATCGCCTCCGGCAATGGGATTCAAAGAACAAGCAGCGGAACAACTATTTCTAGCCGATCAAATTCCATAAAGCGGATGTCGTCGGCTGTTTTCCCTTCAAGCGTGGTGGCTGGAATTGAACCTCTTCTATCTTTCAAAGATGTTCCGAATTCGGAAAAGCAGAATCTGTTCATTAGTAAGTTAAACCTTTGTTGCGTGGTTTTCGACTTCAACGATCCAAATAAGGACAATGTAGAGAAAGATCTGAAACGTGAGGCTTTGATAGAGCTTGTTGAGTTTGTTGCTTCTGGATCAGCTAAGTTTACAGAGCATGCAATTGCTGCAATATGTAAAATGTGCGCAGTTAATCTCTTTAGGGTATCTCCTCCTAACTGCCGGTCTAATTCCTCTGGTGGTGAGACTGATGATGATGAACCAATGTTTGATCCTGCGTGGTCACATTTACAAATCGTGTATGACTTACTGCTTAGATTTGTCACATCTACTTCTCTTGATTCAAAGATAGCAAAGAAGTACGTAGATCATTCATTCATTCTGAGATTGCTTGAACTCTTTGATTCAGAGGATCCAAGAGAACGAGATTGCTTGAAAACAATTCTGCATAGGATTTATGGGAAGTTTATGGTTCATAGGCCTTTCATTCGCAAGGCTGTAAGCAATATCTTTTATCGTTTTGTCTTTGAAACGGAACGGCATAATGGAATTGCTGAGTTATTGGAGATTTTTGGCAGTGTAATTTGTGGGTTTGCCTTACCACTGAAAGAGGAACACAAGATGTTTTTGTGGAGGGCTTTGATTCCTCTGCATAAGCCCAAATCTATGGGTGTTTATCTTCAGCAGTTGTCATACTGTGTGACACAGTTTTTAGAGAAAGAACCAAAGCTGGCGAGTACTGTGATCAAGGGGTTGTTAAAGTACTGGCCTGTAACAAATAGCCAGAAGGAAGTCATGTTCTTGAGTGAGTTGGAAGAGGTTTTGGAAGCCACTAACATGGTGGAATTCCAAAAGATCATGATTCCTTTGTTCCGCCGGATTAGGTCTTGTCTCAACAGCTCCCACTTCCAGGTAATTCTTCCATTTTTCTTAGTGGTTTATTTTGTTATTGCTGATGCTTGGAGAGTGTCAATTCTGATTGGATTGCTATTATTTTCATGTTTGCTGATGTAAATTGAGGTGGCTTTGATTTCTGGTGTATTTCTTTTATTCCAATAGTTGTGGTCTTGTGGAGCACCCATCTAGTCTAGTAATTCATATTTCTTATTTTCATAAGCATGCATTGTGGATATGCAAAACAATCCATGTGAATTTGATGAATTGAGATGCGATAGTTATTACGATATGTTTTTATTTAACTGTATTTATTAATATCCTAGTATGATTAACCCATTTAAACTCTCTAAAATGGTTCTGACCAAGCCTTGCAGTGTTGATTTTTCTACTGGGAATTGCATGGTCTATCCAGAATAATGGTCATATGACCAACAATGAATGTTTTGAACATTTGAAACTATATTAGCTATCGTTTTCCTGCATATTTTGACAAGCTTAATCCAGTTTTCCCATGATGCAATCTTCTTCCTTCTGTTGTTGTTCATAACACTTCTGGCATAGTGTTATATTTGCTTCTTTCCCATGTGACTATTAATGGAGTTCTTCATCAAATTTCAACACATATTGTTATGAAAACAGGAAGGTACTCAGCTGAACTCAACTGAGGCTCATCCCTGCTAGTTGGGTTGCTGTGTGAATCATATCTAGCCATTCAAATAATTTTGAATTTTCAGGATCTTGTTTAAAACATTAGGAAAATTCTGTGTGCTTCCTGCTAACCTGATGATCCACCATCTTTTACCTGGGCTTTTGGACAGGCATTGAATTAGTGGTAAGGGAGTTTATAAAAGAATGGCATTGTCAACTTAAAAGAGTGTCTAAATGACATATCTATAGGTGATTTTAGAACTTGACACCTCTTAATTGCCCTTTGTCTTATTTCCAAAAGTATTTATTGTAGGCGTATAAAAAGGGTTTTCAATAATTTGAAAGTGATTTATCACTGTCATTATCAAAACTGGCATTTGTGATGCACATTTTTCGACTAATACTTGTGAAATGACAATATTCACCCTCATTGGAAAAAGTTTGTTTTTCTTGAAGGGTAAAAAAGTAAGGTTTCAAATTCTTTGATACCTTAAGAGGTGTCATTAAGAAAATCCCCAACTTAAAATATGCGTGCATGGTTTTTGCATGGTAGTGTTGCAGGCTAGGTTTGCAACTGTTGAACAATTTGTTGATGAATTGAGATCACTGAATGGCAATGCAGGAATCTCTCTCTCTCTCTCCGTGTGTGTGTGGTAAGTTAGGTTTGTTGATTGGTTGCAAGTTGTTACTGAGAGATGGTACAAGTCAAATTTAACCATTGTTATCTGGCGCGCATGAATTCGTTCATCCTTTTCACAAGTACTGACTTCAGTCCTTGCTGGTGCCCCTAACTGTTTTCTGATTTGGTGTCCATTGCAATAGTTGTTAATTGTTAAGAGTGAGATCTGTTGATAATTTTCCAATAGCAATGCTTGCACTTTTCTGCATGGATCTAGATAGCATTTATGATCTATGCACATACATATGGTGGATCCACTTTGATACATGTGTATGCAGTATTGCTGGTAGATTTTTCTCTTAACCATGGCTGATTAGGTGTCTGTGGCCAGCTTGTGAGCTTGTAACGGATGTCATTTTAACTTTTATTTCTTTTTTCTTTTTCGTTTATGTTTGTTTCATTGTAGAATTTTCCCTACAAATGATATTTTACCTGAAAATGATTATTACTTGTAATTTGTGCTCCATTTAAAAGTTTTCTTATTTTCCAATGTTAACTTTTGTATTTTACATGAGTGGAATTTTTTCCTCCTTTTTTTGACATGGAAACAAATGGACCTTAAAAATTCTGTTTCCCCAGGTAGCAGAACGGGCCCTCTTTCTATGGAACAATGATCACGTTGTTGGCTTGATTGCGCACAATCGGCATGTGATCCTGCCTCTTATCTACCCAGCCCTAGAGAAGAATATCCAGAACCACTGGAACCAAGCAGTTCTCAATCTAACTGTCAATGTGAAGAAAATGTTCTCAGAGATGGATGAAGATCTGGTCCTGGTTTGCCAAGGCAAGTATGAGGAAGAAGAAGTGAAACAAATGGAAGCAGCAGAGAAGAGGAGAGTGACTTGGGCACATCTAGAGACAGTTGCCAGTGTGCAACCTGTGGCTGGAAATACAGCAGTGCTCATTACACCTACAGCAACAGCTATTCCTTGTTAAATTTAATTAAGCAGGTTTTCTTTCACGTTTGCCCCTTGTGTTTTGTAATTTCTGGGCAAAAGAAAATGATGAAATGTAGTAAAACGTGTTGACAGGGTAGGCTTTGGTGAGGTTGAGTGGATTTAGGGAGGGTTGTTCCTTGAATGGATGGTGGTGGTGGTGGTGGTTGAGTGCCAGCCAGGATTCCAAAACCAGCAGTGAAAAAGAGCTGGCTGCGCTGGATGGATAGACACTAAAAAAAACTACTTGTACTAACAACCACTTTCCTGATCCAAGGTTTGCACTCAACTCTGCATTGGCATTGTATACTTTTGTGCCGTTGTTGACCTGCTTTTTGACCGTTTGGTCACCATCCTGCTCTCATTCCGCTGATTTCAATTGGAGTTGCCCTTGTGTTTTTCCTGATTTCCTGATGTTTGAGACTAGGATTGATGTTTGGTAACAATGTTACTATTTCAGGTGCTACGAACTGTCCCTTGTTCTCCATCTTTCCTTCCGTGCAACCTTTTAGTTTCTGCAATAATGTATGACTAATTGGAACTAATGGGTAGCCCCTTACATTAGCATGGGGATCAATTGGAGCGCATGTGGAAGAATCAACAAGTGTGTGATTGTCGCCTTTTAAAAAAGATCGAGATAGTTGTGAGATCAAACCCCTTTCTAATTTTTAATTGCCCAGTTCTTGTCTAATTTTCTCTATGGACACGATTCCTTTACATTTAAAATCCAACAGTTGTAAAAATTAAGAGGCATTTTGAAGGGTTAAAATGAGTATGATTACAATCGTTGGATTTTTAAAATGTACAGATATCGTGTCCTGAGATAGGATTGGGCAATTAAGAATTGGATAGGAGCCGAATCCATCATTCCTTCCACCCCTCCAGTATTTGGGAGCAAAGCCCACGTTTAGAGGTGCAAGTTTGGCTTTGGCAACCCCAACATGCCCCTGCCCTGTCCTAATCTCTAATGGGGGCTTGCCCCCAAAATTCTAGCCATGAGGGTCAGCCCGACCTGACTTGAGCCAGGCTTGAGTGCTTGACCAGATCTTGATTTTTATATAGCCTTTTACACTTGGTTTTGGCCCAACCCGGTCTTGATGTTAACCCTGGATTCAACCTTGTTTTAAGCCTAATTTTATATATATTATTTATCAAAATATAACAAAACATTTACATTTCCTATAAAAACAACAGTAAGGGATGACTTAATTTAAATTTAAATTTAATTATTTAATAAAAAAAATAAAGTATTTAGCTATTACATTAATTCAAGAATTATGAATTGCTCATGGTCTAATGTGGATTTAAATTCAAATTAACTTCAATAAAATTAACACTAGAATAAATTATTATTATTATTAATTATTATTGGTAAAGTACTAGAATAGAATAAAGATAATTAGTAAAAGTAGAATAATAACAATTGCATGTTACAGTTTACTTTTTGTCTAATTAAAATTTACTTCCAACCATCAAGTATGAGTTCTTGGTAAGTGAAATCTTTCATTTTAGGGAATGGAGTGCTAATTTCGTAAACACCTATGCCTGGGCACAAGGGCCAGGTGACCATACAACTTTCTTTTCCCTATAAACAAATTATTAACATAGATCTTGTGGGGTGCATACTCACAGTAAATAAAGAGTCAAACATTAACTAGGGATCAACGGTCATCTACTCCTATGAATCCACCCACTCACACCTGAATATGACAGGGTATGATCTCACAACCTTCTCTGCTTTGGGGGTTCAGATTTTGGGGAGACAAGGAGGTTCCCTGGTTTGAATCTTTTGTTCTAAGTTTCTAGTTTTTAGAGTTTCAGAGTGATTTTTTCTGAGATTGAGGGTTTTGTCTTCAATATTCCATCCGTAGATAGCAGATATGAATCTCTAACTTCCCCTGCAATGTTTCTTGTTAGTTGTTGAGTTACTAAAAATTTACTTCTTTGGAATGGTCATTTGGATAATTTTTTTTTTTTTTTTTTTTTTTTTTTGTGAAGCATATTTGAAATGAAAATCTCTTTAGTTCATTCTAATCTGATAACAGTTTGATTCTAGTGATGAAAAAATGTTTCCTTTGCCTCTTAAAATGGTTTGCAAGTCCATATTTCAGACTTACAAGGATCAATCGATGAGGAAGATTGCATATGTGGCAAATGTCTTTGGCAACAAATGAATGAACATGTAAATGCAATGAAGGATGTTGAATTTTTTTAATCCTTTACTGGAGATTTTGGTCAATTAATTTGATTCATTATCCTTCTGTCCTTCCTAGCAGTTGTTTTAAGTTTCAATATTTTAGATTACCTTTGACAAAAAAAAAAAAAAAAAAAAAATAGAGATTTTTATTTTTAGAGAAAATTGCATTGCCACCCCCTGAACTTCGATCCTTATTCAACGCCACCCCCTGGACTTTTCGAAATGTCAAAGCCACCCCCTAAAAATTCAAAAAATTCCAAATCGGTCCCTGCCATTAGCCAACCGTTATAAATGAATGAAAACCGGTTAGTTTTTTTATAATATACCCAAAATACCCTCACCTATTGTGAGAGGACAATATTGCCCTCTCTTTTATTTCCATCTTCTAAACCTATCTCCCATCTCTCATCTCTCATCTCACTCCTCTCACTCACTCGGCCGGACAAGAAGAAGAAGACGACAACGACGACAGTACGCCACCCCCTGCAACTCAATTCTCTTCCCTCCGGCGTGCAATTCTCCCCCCTCCGGCGTCCTCAAGGCTTACACTCATGGGGTCGATTGTTTGGTGAAGGCTTCCTCGTCTCTTTTGAGATATAGTACTCAGCCTTCTCCAACTGAACAGTTGGTGATAGCTATGGATAGAAATGCTTGGGACACAAATATTCTGTTCTGATATGTCTTTCATGGCTTCAAATTCCCAAAGCAACTAAAGCAAAAAGAGGGCATTAAACAAAATAAAAATTAGATTCCACAAACATGCCCACATGGTGATTGAATAAAGTCCATTCTGGAAAAGCAAATTCTTCCAACAGAAAAACACAATAATTCCTTCGACCATCACAAGCAAAGAATAATGATTCTCATCACCTCCTCTACCCAGTCTTCGCTCTTCACCATTTGACCGTCTATCCAGCCCAGACATCAGACATCACTCACAGACATGGCCGCACATTTCCCAAGTCTGATTCTCCTCTTCTTCTTCTTCTTGATCTCACGGGTTTCAGGTGATGGGCATCTGGGCAAATGCCGAACCTATTGTGGGAACCTAACAGTAGAGTACCCATTTGCAGTTGAGCCCGGATGTGGCCACCCAGGCTTCAGAGATCTCCTCTTCTACGTCAACGACGTTCTCATGTTCCACATTAGTTCTGGCTCCTACAGAGTTCTCCAAATCGACTACGCTTACCACTCACTTACACAAATTGAACCTGTCCTCGCAATTTCATGCTAAACACACTGCTCTTCTGGGAATGCGAAAAGCATCTGAAGCTTCACAACAAATCTCTTCCATCCACTAAATTCCTTCAACTCAAATTCACCGCTAGGATAGCAATCATCTTTGGAACTATCAAGCTTCCATTATCACCCAAAGACTTTGCTTCTGATTCATCACAAGTTTCGGCATCCTTCTTACTCTTCTCCTTCGTAGTTCCAGCACTCGATTTGAAAGCTCGAACTCACAAGTACCTATGAAAATTTGAACCGGGAAATGATTGAAGAAGAAATCGTCGATTCAACAACAAGTTAGGGAGAGACATAGCTAATTGCGATTCCGACTCGAAAAGAAGATGAGATGAAAAACTACTTCATTGAATCAGAAACGGAGAATTCAGTAAAACGGTAGAGAAATTCCAGCGACCGAGAGCCTTCAAATGCGAGTTGCAGAGAAGCTTCGACATTTCTCCCCCCCCTCCCCTTCCAAGACACAATCCACTACAGTAAACGCTGGAGGGGGGAGAATCGTACGCCGGAGGGGGGAGAATCGCACGCCGGAGGGAAGAGAATTGAGTTGCAGGGGGTGGTGTACTGTCATCGTCATCGTCTTCTTCTTCTTGTCCGGCCAAGTGAGTGAGAGGAGTGAGATGAGAGATGAGAGATGGGAGATAGGTTTAGAAGATGGAAATAAAAGAGAGAGCAATATTGTCCTCTCACAATAGGTGGGGGTATTTTGGATATATTATAAAAAAAACTAACCGGTTTTCATTCATTTATAACGGTCGGCTAACGGCAGGGACCGATTTGAAATTTTTTGAATTTTTAGGGGGTGGCTTTGACGTTTCGAAAAGTCCAGGGGGTGGCGTTGAATAAGGATCGAAGTTCAGGGGGTGGCAATGTAATTTTCTCTTATTTTTATTTAGGGTCAAGGTATACTCAGTTCTAGATAACAAATCAGAGTCAAGTCACTCAGGGCCGCTGGCCCGACCCTGACCAATTAGGGCAGGCCTGGGCTGGGCAAAACCCATTAAGGTTGGGCCTAGGGTGAGGTGTTTAAGCCTTGAGTCAGGGTTCAAGGCGAGCCTAGACTAAAGTTGTAAGGATTCGAGGGTTTTGGGTTTTTATAAAGTTTGGCTCTCTTGCAACCTTAGTTGCGTTGTCTTTCAAGCTTCTTTTTTCCATAATTTTGGGTAAATTATTTTCATAAAAAAAAAAATTTTATGTAAATTATAATGAAAACAATTACATGTTGAGGTCCTACAAATCATAAAAATTATAATCCATTTAACTTCTTGCAAATTGATTTTTGGAAAAGATTGAATTGAACTACCGAGTAATTAAGGAACTGATAGTCGAGACCAACATTTCAATTCTCTTCTTCAGCTTATGCTTGGCACTCTTAGTGCTCAAGATAGATTGTCAAGTTGAGAAGTAGCTACAACAACAACAATAAAGCCTTGTCCAAGCTCAATGGGGTCAGCTACATAGATCCGAGCAAGGACAAAGAAAAAGGAAACAGATGATCAAAACCAGTAACAAAGCAAAACACATCCAAATGGGATCCGCTACCTGGATTCTAGCACTCCAATATGCTATATTCAAGGCCATATTCTGGTCAAGGTCTAATATGTGTATGTCTTTCCTCACTACTTATCCTATGGTCATTTTTTGTCTATCCCTACCTCTTTTAGATCCTCCTTTCTAGTGGATTCGATGGCCTTCGATGAGCATGGTCATACCATCTTAAACGACTTTCTCAAAACTTCTCATGAATTAGGGACAACTTCCAAGGCCGCTCTTATACGTGCATTCCTTACCTTATCCTTCTTATTTTTTCTGCACATCCATCTTGACATTTTCCCAAGTTGAGGAGTCGCTAGGACAGTTTTTCATGAAAATTGGAGATCTAGAATTTTGGAAATCCTACTCAAAATAAAAGAAGTAAGAATGTGAGATGGGATAGTATTATGTATCCCATTGAAATCTCCAATTTTCCTATAACTACAACCCGCAGCCATTTCCAATTGAACTCCCCACCTCCTTTCTATATCTGCAACTTGTGGCCTTTTCCACCTCATTGTGCCATCCGCAACCTATGGCCCCAACTACAGCCTAGCCCCTGCTGCGCATCTGCAACTTGTCTCCAATGTACACTCCCAAAACAACATATCTCTCCCTCATTCTCTTGTCCCCATTGTCCCTCCTTGTATGATTGGGTTGGGCTTAGTTCAATCCACCCCAGCTTAGTATTATTGGTTACTTGGTTATTTGATTTTGATGTATTTCAAAAGTCAAAGACTAAGGGCCCGTTTGATAACGGTTTTGCCGTTTCTAACAGAAACGGAAAAGAAGGTGTTTGATAATACTTGTTTCTGGAAATGTTTCCTACAGGCTTGGTGTTTGATAAATGTTGTTTCTGGGAACATTTCTGACATGAGTTGATGTTTATTTTAATCAATAAAATTCCACATTTGTTAACTTTTTAGATAAAGTCATAACCCATCCTTCGACCAAGGAGACAAGTGATCGAACAACCTTCCAAATTTCCATATTTAAACTTACATCATATTCTTTATCTTACTAAAACATATTGACCTCCAATACCTGGAAAACAGTGCGAATATTCCGGGTACGCCAAATGTGTTACATTATTTTCAACTGTTGGTCATGATCGTCTAACTATCACCTTTGGTTATGTCCATCTTATTAATTGCATCCAAGATATCTGTATATATCCTTCGCTTTTCCCCAGACACATCAATCTCATTTTCAATACTCTAGACTTCTCCTCCTCACCTTTGATTGCTCTTTCCAAGTACCCCTTCACAAAATCAGAGGAGGGTGCTGATGAAGAAGGGTGGCCTTCAACCATCGAACTGCTTGTTCCACAATCGGATGAACGTGCACTTGATGAATTGCTATCTCCATAAATCCATCCGAAAAAATTGCAACCTCTTTCTTGGACCTGTAATTAAATTCAACTGAATTACAACAATAATTCACATAATATAGGTCAAATGTACTTTCAAAAATGAAGTAAAAGAGTTATACCCCAGTTGATTTAGGACAACACCAGAATCGACAATTAAAGTTAGCTGAGGTCTTCGCGACGTGGACCTTACATTGTCCATCACCACAGTCACATAAGCAAAATTCATTTACCCACATAAAAAATTCATTATGCCTCGGACATTTAAAAGTACGATCTACCTCTATTAGTTCTATGTTTCATTGTGAATTTATCGCACAAACCATTATTGTATTCAGAACTTGCCATTACGGTTTCACTTGAAGACATCTGTGGAGAATAAATTATGTCAATCATACCAAAGTATAATGTTCGGAAAAAACTATAATTACTAACACCATATAAACACATTGGAAGAAAACATTTACTCAATTTTTTATCAAACATTTAATACATAATGAATGTGATTGGCAAACATTTAAGATCCATCTAACGGAATCATAGCCATTCTCCTCGAAATAGCCAATTGATTGGCTCTATTTAGGTGCACTATAGACATTTGTCTCGCTGAGCTTCTCTAGGATGTATCAGATGTTAAAACATAGTAGGCTTGAGGATCAGGTTTCCTAGGGTCCTCAACAGGTTGTTCGCTTCCAAACTCATTAAATAACTAATCTTGAATTGTTTGTTCCATGATGTAATTGTGGATCCCACAACAAGCGATCATGATTCTTGTCTGATCTTCAATATCGCAGGCCTTCATACTTCTTAATATGTGAAATCTATTCTTCAAGACACCGAATGTTCTGTCAATAACATTCTGCAGTGACGAGTGTCTGTGATTGAACAATTCCTTAGTTGTTCTAGGCCCAGGTCTACCCTCACCATAATCTTGTAAGTGATACCTTTACCCCCGGAATGGCACCAAATAACCTAGTTGATTAGCGTAGCCCGAGTCAACAGCATAATATTTTCCTTCAATTATTACACGAAAATGTATGAGATTAAATACCTATTTCATATCATATATATACGGAATAACAACTATAAGTTCATATGATATTTATACCTGGTGGCGGATAAGGAAACCCTAGGGTATCATTGGTTCTTGCTGCTTCAAACACCCTAGCATCGTGTGCACTACCTTCCCAACCCGCATACACAAATGTGAATAGCATGTTGAATGAACATGCACACATAACATTCTGTGTGATTATACCCTTCCGATTTCGATAAGGTGTCTCCTCCGACCTAGGTACGATGGCACTTATATGGGTGCCATCAATAGCATCAATGCAATCTTAGTTTTCAGTCCACATAGATTAGTCCATTTAATTGTTTATGGTGTACATCGAAAAAATTGGTTCAATCCAAAAGTCCCAGTTACTGATCTCTAATTATTATACGTGATGGTTATGGATCCAATCTCTAGCTGCAGTGGTTGGTTTGGGCTTGTGTGGATGTGTCTTGTTTAAATCAAAATTTCACTTTTTTACTATAAGTTATGGTTCTATAGGGAATCCGTTGGCATCAAAGATCTAAAGCATCATGCAAGGTTTTTTCCAAACAATGACAGAAGGATTTAAGTAATTAGAGGTGTGGGTCGACTAGGATGAACTATGCTCTTGGTTGGTTCAAGGGAACCAAATGATTTGGTTATAGGAACTCTTTGATATTTATCAAGAATTTGTGTAGATATGATTAATCTAGTCGTATGTATCAAGTGTATGTCGAAAAAACATGGTCTCCATAGCTACGAGGGTTGCCATTCTGGCTAGCGAAAGTAGGATATCTTTTTTTTTTCTTTTTTCTCTTGGTAATGGAAAGTAGGACATCTAAGTGTGTGGAAAACGATATAGACATGATTTTATTTGTTTACTTCTATTTTTATTTTTCAAAAAAAAAATATATATATATATATATATTTTTTTTTTTTTTGGTGTTATAGTCAGGACATAATTGCATTGCATGGTCTTATATATTGCACCAGTTTCGTGGATAATGTGGTCCTCCAAGCCATTGAATGCACGTTGGAGGGATTAGAGGGCTAGAGAGTATTTGGATACCTTGAACTCATGACCTTTTAATTGTGAGGTATTGAACCTTGCCAACTGGCCAACGAATTCAAAATTAATTCAATTGGTTCAACAAGCTCAGACTGTGGACCATAAATAAATACTTATGATTTCGTGTGAACTATTGTGGCTCGGCTCGAAGCCTCCAACAAGTTTTTCAATATATTGGAAGTCCAAAAACAAACATACTGTCTCATAATGGTCCTCTGTCGAAGTCTAATATCATGTTATATGGCGTATGCTACGTGTGAAATCACTTGACTTCTATAGTTGCTATCTGATTTTCCCATGCCATACCATATCGCTATTCATTATTGTGACAATCAGGCAACACTACATAGTACTTAAAATCCCATCTGCGAGAGAACAAAAGCACATAAAAATAGATTGTATCATATTCAGGACAAAATTCTTTTTGGCCACATCAAGACTTATTTTGTCCTCTACAAACACCAAGTTGATGTGTGATCTCGACTCTCCAACTTGAGGGGAAGAAGTATTAGATATATTTTTTACTTGTGTACAAATCTTCTTCCATTAATGTGATATCTTAGTTTAGATATTTCCAAGTGATATCCATATTTGTTTAGATTCATTTTTTGTTATACACATCATAGTAACCTTTTATTGGAGAAATCTGCTTCTTAATTCCCTTTTGTATTTAAACATAAATAGACAATGAAATGATTCATTCCACAGATTCCAGTTCTTACAACTTGCAATGTCATTATCAAATTTCCTATACGCAAAAAAAAAAAAAGAAGATAGTAGTAGGTGACAAGTGTATTCATTAGAGACCATCCATTCATTACAGGCTTGATAGTTTTGTGATTGTTTCTTTTTATTGTTTTCTTTAAGAAGGTCATTACTTAGGCCGGTATCATTTTTCATTTTTATTTTTGTTCACAAAAATGGTTTTGGCTCATTTGGTATCATTTATGGAACTTGTTTTTATTTAAAAAAAATTAGGAAAACATAAAAATTAAAAAGAGATCAAGAGTCATTTATGCGTTTTGGCCAAAAATGATTTTTAGTTATTTTTACGTTGAACTTTAATGAGCATGTGCTTGAAGGCTCAATATGAAAGGGTAAAGTAGTCATTTGCTTTGTAATTAGAAATCCAAGTCTCTTGCCCCCTCTTCTTCAATCCAAAGTGGAGAAAGAGAGTTATAAAAAAGATGGGTGAAGGGAATCTCTTCACCCATTTCTTTAAAAAACTATTTTGCACATAGAAACACTAAACATTTTCTCACAAAAAAATCATTTTTGTCATGTAGTTACCAAAACATCTTTATGTTTTGATAAAAAATAATTTTCATTAATGATTTTTGGTAAATAAATAAAAAGAAAAAAGAAAAATGATACCAAAGAGGGCCTTAGTTGAATGATCAATAATGATGTGAATTTCTAACCTCATTATGTTGTCTGTGACTCTCTGGACTAATTTGGTAGGCATTGAAGAGCACCTCTATGGCATATCCTTAAAGTTTTTTTTTTTTTTTTTTTTTTTTTTTTTTTTTTTTTAAAGCTTTATGCAAGGGTCTTGCTATGTGTAATCACAGCTATGACTAGGATTGCGAATTTGTAACCGAAACCGTTTATTGAAATTGAACAGATCTATTTACATCGAAACCGCAAAACTGTTTAGTAAATGGTGATGTTATGGTTTCAAGTTTCAGGCCGATTAGCTAAACTGATTGGGTCGGTTTTAACCGCGGAACCCGTTGGTTTCAAACAGAATTGAAACCGTTTAAACCAATTCGATTAATCTGTATAACAATTAAATAAAGAATGGGCAGTAATCCGTATAACAATTAACAATTAAATTAAGTGTCCATCTTGCTTTGGTATGATTTATTGCAATTCAGTTTAAGTTTAGGCTTTAGATCATGAACTTGTAATCCATATATGTTACTATATTATTATGTTATCATAGATGGGATGTTTTCACTGAACCACCTATCATTTTAATATTTTATGTTGTAGAAGGCTGGATTTGGATGTTGTATGATATTAGTTCTAAATGTTTGAGAAAGGTCATGCAAAGAAATAGCACTAGATTATCAAATTAAGACATACCATCGTTAATATAGAATCTCTTATTTGTGGTTGCCAATTATTTTTTGATAAGCTTATGATCTTCAGTTTAGAGATGGTTGCAAGTTATAACAAACCGATTGTGAATCGTTTTACAAACCGTATGGAGTAAACCGAAATCGAAACCATTTAAAACCTTGAAACCGACACCGTTTAGAAACGGTGGAAACAGAAACCGTTTACTAAACGGTCACGGTTTCAGAAAGTGGAACCGTTTACTAAATGGTGCGGTTATGATTTTAGTCAAATAAATGTGAACCAAACCGATCCACACCATTTAAACCGAAACCGAAACAATTAACACCCTTAGCTATGACTGTTACTATTTGCCATACTGGCCATCAAAGGGATGGTTATGATATCTCTCTCTCTCTCTCATGCCTTCATTTCCTATTCTATATTTGCTTTTATCTTTTTCTTATTGTTGGTGGTGATTCATGATTCATGAAGGGGGAAAAAATAGAAAAAAGATTGATAAGAAAAGTTTGTGGGTTTTGTGAATTGAGTAGTTTGTTCACAGTGTGTTGCTGGTTCTGCTGCTTCGAAACTTGTGAATGCTGCTTGGAAATGCTCTGTTGCTGCTGCACTCGAGGGATTATAGAGACCCAACAAAGCTCTTCTCCCTCCAATGTTTCACTGTTTTGTTATGACATGTGAGTTAGGATTAACAGTAAATTTTCAGTATTATTATCATGAATTTAGGATGTTAAAATGTCTTAGTCTGAAGAAAAAAAAATTAAGGGTAGGATTAGAGTGTCATGAGATGATATGCAGAGTTGTTCTTGTAAACCCCAAGGCATAGCCAAGTTGGCAAGGGGTCTTCGCCTCACGAAGCGTGTGGTTCTGAATTCAACTCCTCTTACCTCCTTGGGGCCACTCACACGGGGTGTTTAGTGTTCTTCATTGCTTTCAGTGAAAGTTGAATGATTCTCATTTAACCCCGGAATGACCTAGTCCATGCAGTTGTGGGGTCAATATAGACCCGTGGGACTAGTCAGACCAAAGGCTTGAATACCCGTTGTTAGCAAAAAATAAAAAATAAAAAACTTTTCTTGTATTGATAGAACATATATTTATGATTTTCTCCCTAGTTATTTCTTTTATTTTTTAATTTACCTAATGGTGTTGCACATTTAAAGAATATGTCAAGTTTGGTATCATTTCTCCCAAGTGATTGTATTGAGCTTTTGATTCTCCGCAAAGATTCTCAAAATTGCATATCAATTTGCAAAACTTTATTCTCAAACAATGATTCTTTGATTTTTAATCCTTGGGATTGTCTTTGGTGGGAAGGGGATGGTGGTGTTTGAGATTCTCAAAATTGCATGTCAATTTGCAAAACTTTATTCTCAAACAATGATTCTTTGATTTTTAATCCTTGGGATTGTCTTTGGTGGGAAGGGGATGGTGGTGTTTGAGATTTGGAAACATGTTACTATACTTTTATTCATTTGCATGTTATCATATTTTTCTTGGCACAAACCCTCTATCTTAGAAATCAAAGAGAATATATACTGTCTCATGATCTTTTGCCGAAGTTGAATATCATGCTATGGTATCTGCTACTTGTGAAATCATTTGGCTCCAACAATTGCTATCTAATCTCGGCATGTCATGCCATACCATTATTCTTTACTATGACAATTAAGCGGCTCTACATATTATTTTAAATCCAATCTTCCATGAGAGAACAAAACATATCGAAATAGATTGTCCTCTTATTAGGAACAAAAGAAATTTCGACCACATCAAGACTTATTCCATTATCTCCAAACACCAAGTTGTAGATATCCTAACCAAAGCTTTTGGACTATCTGACCTTCACAGTCTAGTCTCATTGGTAATTAAGTTGGTGCATGATTTTTATTCTTCAACTCAAGGGGGAGTATTGGACATATTTTTCAAATGTATTCAGATCTTCTTCCATTGTAATATTTTTATATTTGTTTAGATTCATTTTTTGTTGTACATAACTAGTTACCTTGTATTGGAGAGATTTTCTGCATCCTTTTTGTATTCCGTTAAACACACTTAGACAATGAAATAATTCATTCAAACTCCGGTCACAAATTTCAGTTCTTAGAGCCTATTTGGTATCATTTCTGTTCCAGAAACGCCGTTTCGTGTTAAAAACGAAAATTTCAGTTTCTGTATCAAAATGCAGTTTTTAAATGAAAAAATGATGTTTCAAAATTTCAGATTTTTATCGGGAACGATATTTTTTTTTTTTTGTAAAATGGAACGAAACTGGGGAAGACGGAACTCCAAAATGGAGTTCCGTCCAATCTCGTTTTTTCAGTTTTTTTTTTTTTTTTTCACTTTTTGTTCCAAAAAAACAGAAACAGACCATAAGTACATCAAACAGAAGATTCTATTTTTTCATTTCAATAAAACAAAAAAACTCTAAAAACATTTTTTTAGAACGATATCAAACGGAGCCTTGTAATTTGCAATGTCAATTCCAAGTTTCCTATAAACAAAAACTCACAAGAGAGCTAGTAGGTGACAAGTGTATTCATTAGAGACCATCCAAATTCCATTCAAGGATACTGTTTGTTTGCTCGAACTCCATTGATATTTGATAGGCTTTGATAGCTTTGTTGACCGTTTCTTCTTGTTGTTTTCTTTTTAAGGGTCTTTATTGTTTAGTTGAATGATGACTAATGATGTGAATTTCTAACCTCATTCTGTGGTGGGCTATCATCATGGCATATCTTGAAGCCTTATCCGGTAGATGTTGAAGAGCACCTCTAATAGCATATCCGTTTATATTAGCTGTCGCTATATTAACCACCACTTATTACAACGATGACTGTCACCACGCCGTGGCCATCAAAAGGTTTGGGATGGGATTAGGGGCGTCAAAACCTAGCTATAATCGATAAAATCGATCAAAACCGACTGAAAAAACTTGAATTGAATCAAATTGATACTTATTAGATTGATTTTGAATTAAAGTATGTTGAGATCGATTGAAAATCGATCCAAAGTGAATCGACCGATAATCAAATCAAATAAAATCAATAGAAAAATAAATGATTATGAGATTATAAATTAGTGAATTGATTATCCATTTTTTATAATATAAGTGAGAATATTTTTTAGTATAAGGAAATGTTATAAATCATTGAATATGAGATTATGAATAGAGATATTGATTTGTAAATTGTAATAATGCTTCCATTGATTTCCTTGCTTACTATCCAAAACTACTAGAATAGCTAAATGAATAATTGGATAATGGCTAGGGTTCATTTGGTGATTTCAGTATTAATTATCTTCTTAGTAATTTGTTGTCCATTGGTTTCAAATTAGTTATCTTTCCCTTACAATGATAAACCATGATTTAATCATAAATTTAAAGTGTTTTTTCATCAAATCTAGTCATTATAAGTTATGAATGTAAGATTTCATTATTGTCCAAGTCCAATAATAAACCGATTTAAATTGATATCAATCCGATATTGAAAAACCAAAATCAAACCGGATCGAAACTGAAATTGATCGAAAACAGAAGTTCTTTAATGTATTGGTTTTGGTCTCCATCATTCATACACCGAAATCAATTCAACCTGATCGAAACCAAACCAAACCGACCGATTGACACTCCTGGATGGGATGGGTTGGGATGAGGATAATGGAAACCTTTCTTCCAAATAGTAGTTTTGACTATCATATAAGGAATGTTTACTTGACAAAAAATGTTCTAAAAAAACAAAAAGGAGAAAAAGAAACCTAAAAAGCAAGGCATTCCTATGCTCAAATACAACGAGGTCAAAATGATCATCCCACTCTTCATAAAGGGTAGAAATTTTGTCCTTGTTGATTTTTCTATTAATGTTTTCATTGGCCTCTGAACTGGTGTTGAGATTTGGGAACCCTCTCCCGACAAAAGGGAATACATGATAATGTCACCGTAACCAATTTCTTGGATAATAAGATAATAGGGAAATCAAATGGATAGAAAGGGGCAACTAGGCCAACCGATAGTGTGAGGTATTGGTATCGATATTGGATCCCCTGTATCGAGCGATCCGTACTGATGTCTCTATCTAAATCGGTGGAATTTTATGGATTAAATTTCATCAAAAAACAAAAAAAAAGAACGGTATGGATTATGGGTAAAAGAATTAAAAAAAAAAAAAAAAAAAAAAAAAGGATTTTTCAAAATACTATAAGTCTAAAACCATGTACTAAAATGTCTAAAACCATGGGTCTACACTACAAGATGCCTTAGTCACCAAGGAATAGGTAGACCTGCCTATTCATTTCCAAACACCTTCCTTACTCCCCCTACTTACTATTTAGCTCTTGTGAGAGAGAGAGAGGGAGACAGAGAGAGAGAGAGATGGATGCACCAGCGTACCAGGAGATGGGATACACAGAGCACATCAGAAAACGCCATGAGGAGAAAGGCTGCCTCTACGCTTGGTTTGTATCTAACCTTTTCTCCCTCTGATTTTGTTTTTTGGCTTGATTTTTAAATTTTTCGAAACTTTACCCATATACTACTTGATTTCTCATTTATTACTTTGCTTTATTTTTTATTCTATATTTTCTGTTATCTCGCTTTCGTTTTTTGTTGTTGTTGTTTGTGGTTTCATCGATGATAGATATGAAGAGGAAAGAAATAGAAAATGATTGGTTTGTGATTTAAGCAGTTTGTTCACCCTGTGCTGCTGTTGTTGCTGTTTCGAGACCTGCGAATGCTGCGTGGAAACGCTCTGCTGCTGCTGTACTTGAGGGAACAGAAAGACTCACCAAATTAAAGCTCTTCTCCCTCCAATGTCTCACTGTTGTGTTATGACATATGAGATAGGATAACAGTAAATTTTCAGTTTTGTTGTCATGAATTTAGGATGTTTAAATGTTGGAAGACTCTGAAAAATATTAATAAGGGTGGGATTAGAGTCTGGAACTGTTCTTGTAATAATAGAACATATATTTATTATTTGTGCACTTTAGGTTTTTTTTTTTGGGTCAATTTTGTTCCCCTCTTTTATATTGTTTGTTCTAATGGTGCTATAAATAAATGTCAAGCTTGGCATCACTTCTCCAAAATGATTCTAATGAACTTTTTATCCTCCAAAGGATTCTCGGAAATCTTATTTATCAATTTGCATAATATTTTTTTTATACAATGATTCTTTGATCTTTAGTCTTCCTGATTTTATTTTTTATTTTTGGTAGGAAAGAGAGTTGTTTGAGATTAGGGACTAAATTTATTAAAGTTAGATCTACGAGATTTTGATTCAAAATTTCTTTAAAAAAAAAAAAATCAAAGATCTAACTATTTTCGATTTTAATTTCAAAGGTTTGAGTTGTTTCTGACTAATTCTCGATCAATTATGTTAGAGATCAATATAGTAAGATCTCCAAGACTTCTGATTCAAAAAAAAAAAACAAAAAAAACAAAAAAAAACAAAATCAAAGATCTGTTTTTTTTCAATTTTAATTTTTAGGGTTTGAATCATTTCTAACTGATAATTGATCAATCGGATTGATTTTGATTTAATTTGAATTGGAATAAATTTTCATTCGAGAAAGTTGTGAGAATTTAATTAGGATGCTAATTGTATAAGTAAAAAGAAATGGTCGAGTAATGGGGTGGGGGAGTCCACTGATGATCCGAACCTAAAAACCAAACACAGCCTAGAGACACCAAAAGCAAAGGGAGATGATTGATTCGTGGCCAAAGGTCGACAACAATTATAAGTGGATGGGAGTGATGGAACATGACTGGATATTATAGATATTCAAAGTGTGTGGACACCTTTCTTGGCTGACCTGGCATGAGCCTGACCTGACGTTGGGACAACCAAACATGGACCCAAGAACTGGGGCTACCTTAATAATTGAGGTTCATTACTATCTATCTTTTACCAAGTAAGTAGGATGAATCAATTGAGGTTCTTACCATCTTCTTTAAGTTGTATCTATGCACAAAATCTTTTCACCCAAAAAAAAAAAAATCTATGCATTTTTAGCTCTTGAACCACAGATTGTCGGTATTTATTCCCACAACCCCACCCTAATTGTCAAAAAAAAAACTTTTTTTGGGTAGTGAGAGTGTCAATCCTATTCTATGTACTGGTTCTAGTTCTGAACCCTATTATGGTAAAAACACTAGTCGAACCTTTATGGGAAAAAAGTTTCTAAAAGGGAGTGTGACTCTTGTAGATACATGGGGGATGAAATGACTGGTCTGAAAAGGAAAACAAAGTTTATGTTGATATGTTTTCTTGTGCTCTACCATTGGCTCTTTTGTATGCGTAAGAACCCCATTCCCCCATAGGATACACTTTCCGAAGTTTTATTTATAATGCCCCGCAAATTGGAAAACTTTACTCTACTTCTAATTTGGCAAAGACACGAGTTTTGGGAATACTCTTTATGTGATAAATGATTTCAATCAAAGTTGAATGGTTCTCATTCAACCTGGTATGATCCGGTCTATGAGGTTGTTGGGTCAGTATGGGCCCGCGGGACTAGTCAAACCGAAGGCCTGGATACCTGTCATTAGCCAAAAAAAAAAAAAAAAGAAAGAAAGAATGATTTTCATTTTAGCTTTTGTAACCAAATGATGCCCTGTATTATCTTTTAGGGATAAAGAAGTCTGAAAATCAATATGGCTTCTACACTTCAATGTAGGAGAGGAGGAGATGACTATCCCATCCCCTCATGAAAAGTGGGAATCCCACTACTGTTGATGCTTTCACGCATTGTCCCATTGACACCTATGCTAAGGCAAGAGCAATGATACCTTTTAGGGAATAGCAACATAGCATTCTACTTTCAACTTGTGCAGTCCATTTGGTTAGTGCTAATATGAGACAAGGCTTTGCAATTATCAAATATTAACAATCCTGCCATATCTCTCTTGAACAATCTGGAAACTTAGCATCCATGTAAGGCCCAGATCAGTGGCACAGGCCTAAAAAGAACCCTCTAAACCAGTTTTTTTTTTTATTTTAAAGCATCTAACATCATCTTAACTAGGGGTTGTCAAATGGCCGGTTTAGTCCAGTCTGAGTCACTGTAAGCAAAAACACATTTAAAACACACATTCTCAATTTTTACCATTTAAAACACGTTTTCCCATATGCTTCTCAAAGATACATAGAAAAACAACAAACGGCAAGCATTTCCATTCTAAACACATTTAAAACGTGTTCCCCTTTTTTTGCCTTTTTTAAGACTTAACTTGTTAAACATAATGTCTACTTAATTGACCATATCTCTCTCTCCCGAACTTTGATCCACTTGATTCTTTCACCTACTTGAAGCTAACTCAATGGCCTATATTTCTTGTATTATCACTTTCAACTCAATATTAATGTATGGATCCTGAAATTGAGATACAAATTGATGTGTTTGCTGAAAAATGTTTTTAAAATGATGATTACTAACTCAAACTAAACATACATTACTCCAAGAGTGTGTTGACTATGTTGACAACAATGAACAACATCATAGCCAAGTCACATTGCTCAATAAAACTTGGACATGTGTGATGTATGAATTTAGAATTGGAGTGGATGATATTCAATTATATGTCATAAAACTTATAATGAGACATGATATATATATATATATATATATATGCATTAGTGTTGAATATTGTAGTTATTTTGAACATTAGATGCAAGTATTCATATAATAATTCCTTAATTTATATGAGTATAATACCCTTTTTTTAGTCCCTTTTGTTAAATCTACACGTTTAAAACCCTTACCCTCTGTTTTTTGTTTTTTGCCGTTCTCTATTTTTTTGATCGTTTATTTAACTGGATTGTTCGAAAAATTTTACTGTTTAAAACCCGTACCGTCCGTTTTTTTTTTTACTATTCCCATTTTTCTAACAGTGGTCCGAGTAAGGTTTTGTGCATTTACCAAACAAAATTGAAGCCGAACCATTAAGATGGGATTCAGTTTCGGTCCATTAGGTTTTTATCAAATTGCCTCAACAGGCTCTCATTAGTCCATTATCAGTTTCTTGTACAAAAGAAAAAGGATCAAGTTTCTCTTCACTACGAAGAGTGAACCTCTTTAAAAGCCACAACAACTGAACAATGTATTACGCAAAGGAAGGTTGTAGGTTACTTTCGGCTATGGACAATTGAGTTGGAAATTATGAAACTACCTCCAGAGAAGTCCAATCTTATGGTCACATTATGATAATGAAGAGAAAGTCCAATCTTATGGTCACATTATGATAATGAAGAGATTCTCTGTTCATCCATAGTGGCAAAAGACTCACCTTAAAAAAATAGTGCAAAAAAAAAAAAAAAAAACTATTTTTAGCACTTTTTTTTTATTTTGAGGGAAGGTGGGAGATCACTTCAAATGGTTTCCATTTAGTATTGATTCACAAAACCACAAAGTTAACATGATCAAGCTATGTTTGGTTACCAAGAAAATAAGATAAAAATCATGATGATACAATAATTGACTCATATCTCCCTCCTATATATATATAGATAGATATCTTTTTCTTTTTCTTTTTCTTTTTCTTTTTCTTTCCTTGTATTGACAACCAAACTTAGCTGGTATTTGATTTTGTTCAACTTGAGTTTTTTTTTTATTTCTTCCGATCTGTCCAATCACTTCAGATTAATTTTGACACCCATAACTTTAAAGACTTTGCAAATGAAAGAACAAAACTAAACACCCTTAAAAATTTATTGATATCCAAGTCTCACCCTCAATTTGATGGTGGTTTTGATTTTGGTTTTGATTTTAATTTAAAGGGAAATAATCATAAATACATTTTTTTTTTTTAGTTAATATTATTTTATAAAAATGAAAAAAATATGTGGACAACTAATGATTGAGACATATGAACCAATGAAAATATATGGAAAAGCATCAATAACAACAAGATTTCCACCTTTCATGTGAGTGAGGACAATCATTTCACTCATCCATGTGTCTTGGCAAATGTATAAAGAGGCCATGCTGCCTTGCATGATTCTATTTCCCAAATGCACTTTTACTTTCTATCCAAAACAATCAAAATTCGTATTCTATTTGACTATCCCCTGGACAGTAAAAGCAAATCCAATTCCGCTTATCTATCGGATTTTTGGAAATTATCGTTTCGAATAGTCACTTCTGCACAGTTGCAGAGAATCAGCTGAGAGATAGAGAGATGAAGCCACTAGCCGTCTCCGGTTGCTTCTGTGCCGGTCCTGGCAACGCTGCTTTCACAAAATCAATCCCCAGAGAAAAACGAAGGTATGGCCGCATGGGGTAATGAAGTGACAAGGTTCTGCGTGGGTCTGAGATTCTAAGCGCAAGAACCAGAGATCAGTAAATTAGATCTGCAACAATAGCATCAAAAGATTAGACAAATGAACTTTGAATCCAAACCATGCAAGACAATGAAACCGGCATCTTCAATGAAATCGACAACCAGATCTATCTTCGTCAGTGATGGCGAGTACGGCAACCAACGACGAGCAGATCTGCCTTTTTCCCAACCAAGGCAAGATTAGGGGGTGCTTGGTTCGGTAAATCAAATGGTGTATGTATCGGATATGAATGTCAATCTTTTGATGGACGTTCTTTTGAATTATGTTTCTTTCTGAAAAATCGTTTGGTTGCCTTAAGGCTAACACATGTTTCTCGCGGGTTGAGATATTGGCCTCCGTAAAGAACGTCTTCCCGCTTTCTCCTTTTATACTAGGTGGTAAAAAGGTTGCTCAAATCTGAGTTTAAGTGTTGAGGTGAACTCAGATTTAGAGCACATCCTTTGTAATATGGTCATTCATGGGAAGTAGAATGCTCACTTATGAGGGTCCTTCTAGTAGAATCAAACAACTCCAAAAATTAAAAATTATCATTCTAAAGAATATCATCCCAAAAATTTACCGAACCAAACACCCCCTAACAATGATTTCAGTAAATCAGCTTCCACGATGCGAAGAACCCTACCGTGAGAACAGAGACAAAAAGTTCCATTGTATTGAGCTTTCTATTCAAGTGTTCACCCCGACTCCGACCGCTAAATCCCTTTCATTTTCACTCCGTCCCATATAACTCATTTAACTCTTAGTTACTGAAACCACAAAAGCCTTTTTTTTTTTTTTTTTAATCTATTATTTGTTATTTTAATAAGGTATGCGTGTGGACATTTCGAGAAGAATAGTTGGTTTTAATAAATTATTGCTGTGAGGTGGCGCAATTAGGCACCCATCATAATACTTAAAAATTATAATTAAATTAATTTAATAATTAATTACTCTTATATATATAATATTTTTTTATCATCTTATAATTAAATTAAACGAATCGAATAATAATCAATCAAAAACTAGGATTATCATATTCGTATCTGTTTAGTTTTCTAATGGATTCGGATAGTTTCCAGATAGGGACTTTTTGAATACGAATACCTATAAACCAATACGAACACGGATCGAATACGAATTTTTGACTATCCATTTACATCCCTATGGACCAAAACCACTTTATTGTTCATCTACTAGCCTTTGCTTTAAAATATAAAATAAAAATTACATGTCAAATATATCATTACTAAATATAATAAAAAAAAAATTAAGCAATTTAAACAAAATACATGGATAATATTTATAAAACTCTTTTTTTTTTCTTTTTAGTTTGAAATTCCTTTACTTTTAAATTTTCCTTACAACCAAATATTGCCTTTGGGAGACATTTAAAATAGGATTTGGCTCTTCTATAGCGTGGGGTGCGCCATATATCATTTGGCGCAACACAATAGCATGTGGATTATTTTAATTTTGTGGTGTAGTCACCTTAAGTCATATATATTTTATATACATTGGCACTACACCTGATCATGTAAATATTGAGTCCAAATCGTTTGATCGGATTTTCGTTTTGATTTTTTGAATACAAAACAGGGTTTTGGCTCTTCGTCTCTACTTTGGACGTTCTTTGAGGGATAGCCGCCAGTGACTTTGATGCTTTAACTTGTCTCTTCCTCGTCTCCAATAGGCTTTCGTCGACTTTTCCCCGAAACCCTTTCTCTGTGCGAACTCTGTATTTGAGCTTCTTTTTTTTTTCAAAATAGGGTTTGGCTAGCGAGCGATCTTCATCTCTGCCTCTAACGTTCATCGAGGGGCTTCATTCATCCCCCCCATCTCCAAGAGGCTGTCGGCGACTTCTCCTTGTAACCCCAATCTTAGTGCAAAAAGGTTTTCTCTCCCTGGATTGGGTGATAATAGGATTTTATCTTTGAAATCTGAATAGAGGAGACTGCTAGATACCGGCGGCTACAATGTGCCCGCCGCATCCAAAGGAAAAAATAGTTTACAGGAGGAGCAGAGACCCGCCCAAGAATGACTTAACTAAGGCTCCGTTTGGCATCGTTCTAAAAAAATGCTTTTGGAGTTTTTTTGTTCTATTGGAACGAAAAAACAGAATCTTCTGTTTGATGCACTTATGGTCTGTTTCTGTTTTTTTGGGAAAAAAAAAAACTGAAAAAACGAGATTTGGAGTTCCGTCTTCCCAATTTCGTTCCATTTAAAAAAAAAAAAAAATAGCGTTCCCGATAAAAATCTGAAATTTTGAAACATTATTTTTTCATTTAAAAACTACATTTTGACACAGAAACTGAAATTTTCGTTTTTAATACGAAACGGCGTTTCTAGAACAGAAACGATACCAAACGGGCTCTAAGGATTTGGTGATAACAGGCAATGACGAAGTTCACGCCCAACCCAGCCCAGCCCAGCCCATCCCATCCCTATCTTGTTTTAAAAAACACAATTTTTTGGATGGGAACAGAAATATTACACAGAGAATTAAAGCATTATGCCGGTTGCCTATCCCTCTAAGAATGTCGGAGGCCGAGACGAAGAGCCAAACCTTGTTATGTTTTCAAAAAATCGAAGGATTTGGTTCTCCATTTATGTATGATCAGGTGTAGCGCCAATGCATATACAATATCTACAGCTTAAGGCAACTACACTACACGATGAAGAAAATCCACATGTCACGCTACTGTGGTGCGTCAGACAATATATAGCGCACCACTGCGATATATGATGCAATACTTTTATGGCCCGTTTGATTACGATTCTGCCGTTTCTGTTTCAAGAAACGGCAGAAACATAAATTTCAATTTCTAGAAACAGAAACATAAATTTCAGTTTCTAGAAACAGAAACGGAATTAAAGGTGTTTGATAAATCATGTTTTTAGAAGTCGATAATAACTAGTGAAAGAATGGCCACGAGTTGTTTCGCCTGTGTCATTTCTTGAACCATAAATAAGTAGAAATTTCAATTTCTATTTTTGAAAACAAATGAAACGAAACAGCTTTATCAAACGCTTTTTGTTCCGTTTTCAGAAACGGCAGAAACACATTTCTTGAAACGTTATCAAACAGGCCCTTAGTTTCCAATTGAACCTCGTGTATATACAGAATGATTGATTAATCAATAGAACTTTTGGTTTGAGATTAACAAAAACATCAATGCCAACCCTGAAACCCATGCTAAATAGTGCAAAACCAAAGAGACTTGAGAAGAAGAGAGAGAGAGAGCAATGGCCAGACAGCTTCAGCAAAAGAAATCTGAATGGTGATCATTTGCTTCTACTTTTTTTCAACAGGCATGGTTTGCCTTCACAGCAAAGCTTCAGCAAAAGAAATCTGAAAAGAACTTTTTTTGTGATCCACGAGGTGGTGGTGTAGGAAATCTGAAAACTTGCGCAATGGTCGGGTGTTTCGTGTAGCACCTGCCCTCACAGTTGGGATTAGTCTGGTGAACAGAAAAGTTGACGAAATTCTCTCTCTTCAGGAGCTCCATGAAGGGTACTCAAGTTTCCCCTCAAGCCTCGAGCCATGGAGCAGGGATGCTTTTCTCTTGACCAAGAGCAAAGACTTGGTGTTGCCACAGACCATTTATACCCTGCCTCTACTCTGGTTGGCGAGGCATCAGCCCTTCGGTTGGCGCTTAAATCAGTGCTGCAACATGGATTACAACTGTTTATGTTCTACTGTGATTCACTGGTCTTGATTCGATGTCTCTTGGATGCATCTTCTCCGCCTCCAAGAGAGCTCAGATCCATTATTTCGGATTACAGCAACTACAGCAGAACCTGAGTTTTTGTAGCTTTTCTTTTGTTTCTCGTTTGCAAAATCCCCATGCCCATGCAATTGCAAAGTGGGCATTTAGCTACCCTTTAAGAGAATTGGGTAACTCCTTTCCGGAGGATCTCTTGTTGATTGTACAAGAAATCTTTGCCACACCTAGCTTGATAAATTCCCCCTTTATCGGGTTTTGGGGTCAAGAAAAAAAAAAAAACTATATGGTCTACCTATATATAATTCTTCTCCATTTTTCTATAAATTTTTTTTTTTCTAAAGTCTTACTTTTAAGCATGCTGGTACGCATTGGGACTGAAACAGTGGAAATTGCCAGATGTCTCCAGGCTAATGTGGACGATTAGTCCACAAAGTTTCTTTAACAAGCTGCTACATGGAAAAAAGAAGGATCATGAAAAGAAACTCCAAGGTTCAGAAGGATATTTTTCTCTCTTGCTTAAATGCTATGTGATTTGTATGATTTTGATTCTCACCCAAAAATTGGACCTTACCAATGGTCCCCATAGCAGGCAAAAGGAAAAAAGGGAAAAAAGACAATTTTGAGCTTCAAAGCATGTCATTTGAATATTTGATCACTAGTCAAGCGTTTGTGTTTTCACATGCTCTGTTTGAAGGAAAATAAACAGGCTCAACAAGGGATTTTCAAAGACTATCCTTCAGACTTTATTAAAGAGAGGCTCAACAACTGGCATTTTCCTAAAGCTTGCAAATATCTAAAAGACATGAAACTTACATTTTGGTTATCAGAAAATGTACAAACAGGCCATGGAAGTCAAGAGGGTTGTCAGCAAAACTGAAACAATGTTCACAGCATTGTTGTCAAGGATGGTCATACCTGAAATCTTCTTCACTGTTGGTCCCGGCTTTTCCACCACCTTTAAAGACAATAAAGGAATCCTCAATTGCCATTGCTTTAGATGTCACAAGAATATTAACCCAAGAACAGAATGTACACGGAATCCACATCTTAGTTAAGGGAAGATCAAATTAAAGTGAATAAATAAGAAGCAAAGGGGGAAAAATCAGTCAATGCAAATTAATAAGGAATTTAAATGGCCTCCATCTGATTTATTTCAACCATTTATATTACAACTAATTTTGAGGTAAGTTAAAGGCTGAAAAGTTATTGGTGTCACACATTGTTTAGTGCCAATATTTCCCACCCTCCTAAAAATTTATTCAAGGCAGTGCACTGAATTCACTACAACAACAACAACGACCCAGCCTTATCCCAACTAAATGGGTTACGCTAGATAGATCCTTGCCCTCCAATCCTCTAATCAGCTCTATTTGAGATGATACTTGATACAAGGCGTAAGCTATGCATGTCTTTCCTCACCACTTCTCCTAAGGTCATTTTAGCTCCCCCTAGCTCTTTTAGTTCCTTTAATCTGAATTTACTCTGTCATCCTATTTACACAACTAGCCATTACATATATAGAAAGCAATTTATCCATTAGATAAAATTTTCAGAAAAACCTTAGAATATTTGTCTGGCTTTGTTTACAGAAACTAGAACTCTAGACAATGGAGAAAGGATCAGTTTACTGGACAAGCTGGTGAAAATACTAAAGATGCTTTGAAAGGCAGAAGTGGAAAAGATAATTCTTGAGATTGACCTTAACAAATCCAAGTAATGGTATAGATTCCATAGATTTATCTTCTCATCAATATCCAATGACATATTCTTTTTTACCTTGTTACGTACCGTGCAGAATCCACTGAATTGCAATGTTGCCCCCAACAAAGAGTCTATTAAACTTCCAAATAGTCCCGCTATCACTGCAAGGGGTATCACCAGTAGCTGTTTCAAAGCTACATCAGAATTACATTTCGTAGTGAAGAACCCGAAGATAACAAATGTCAATCCAATGACGCCACCGGCAGCTGCAGCTGCGAGCAATCCTGTTGTTGTGACAGCACCATTTGTACCTCTCCGAACCGGCTGATGAGCGTGATTAGGAACTAAATATTAGACATCATACATTCAAATGATGTATCAAGGAGGTTGGAGTCACAGAAACTGGAAAAAGATAATGACCTTGAAGGTTGTGATTAATCGTGGTTGTGCATTACTAAGCATCCCAATCTCCGACGACCAAGTGTCCCCGTTGCAGCAAGCATAGTGTCCAATAATGCCTCCAATGAGGCATGTTACTACTGCAGAGTCTTTTGTGTCTAAGCACTTGTCCTGGCATCCCGTCAATTTTCCAGCAATCACAACCAAAACAGTAGCAATTCCACTATTAGCAAGAACTTGTATCCTGTTAATGAAAAATAAGGAATCCCAAGTCAAAAGAAAGAAAAAAAGATTCCGCATAGCTTCAAGATTGTAGAAACGTGATCTTCTAACAGTCTTAGTGTTTGTACCATTACTTGGACACTAAAACCAAGCACACAGCCAGGCTCTTCAGTTTTATGTAGGTGACATAATTCTGATTTGGTGGTTGGGGAGAGGGGAGAGGGGAGAGGGGAGAGGGGAGAGGGAATCGAACAAACAACAGGACATTGAAATTTTCAGTGTTAGGAATAGACGAAACAGGCTGAGAGCATTTAGAATTTATAATGCAGCTTCCTTCCGAATAATTGGATCAGATGGATGAGTATTTAGCCTCTATAGGAGAATAGCAACACATTTCTAAATTTCAATTATAGAATGAAGATCAAAGGAGCGCCTCATTCCATTGATTCATAGGCTCCTTGTTTTAAATTTCACCATTTTGTTTACAAAATTGAAGTTGTTTTTTGGTAGGAACAAAATTGAAGTTTAAGACCACGACAAGCTTAAATTCATGGTCTTTCCATCATTTCCCAACCTTAGGCAATTCTAGACAAATAAGCTGAGTTATAAACTAAAAACTTGACCAAAGGTAGAGTCTGAAACCCAAACGGAATACACAGTGAACAATAAACAACGTCCAACTAAACTTAGGGTTCCAAATGTAGAAACGCAACCCTAAAACGATGCAGAAGATAATGGAAATACAGAACAAACAATGCACATGGATTCTACGAGGTTCGGCAAAATTGCCTAAGTCCTGGTGAAATGAGATCCTACTTCACTATCAATGAAGAATAGGGTTACAGCGCTCGTCCTCACACCTCTCAGTATTGCTTGCATTATAGAGAAAGAAATCCTCGCTTCAAATATATAGAAAAAAATACCCTAATCCGGAAAGTACACAATTGCCCTCAAATAAAAAATTCGAACGGAGCTACGCCCCTAACACCCCTGCTATGCAGGGGCCTCCTGCCCCTTGCAACCCCACGGCCAGCTAACCAGCTAGTGGGACTGCTGTACTGCCTGTCAAGGCTCTGCACCAGTACTCTGGGTTAGTTAAACTGCTACGGAATACAAGATCGTACACCAACACCAAAAACAAAATTATTTCAAAGAATAGGATCTCCCGCTCAAAATAGAAGAAAAAGTCTGACAAATAAAAATATTTCTGCCATTGCTCCTCCTTTAGGTTAGAAAATACCAACATTAAAGCTTTAGGAGTTCTAACTTGATGGAGAGAAAACCCCAAAAAAGAGGAGAGCAGAGAATAGATAAAGTTACCAATTGCGCTGTCCTCCCTCCTTGAAATCAGCGTCGATGCTTCGCTTCTTATCCTCTCCTACTTTGGTTAGCTTAGACGAAGTGATGAAGAAAGCGAGAATCAGAGCACCAAACCTTCAATACCCAGTCAGAAGAAACAATCGGATTCAATACAGAAGTTAACGTTCGTAGCAGACCATCAGAAGAAGAACGAGAGAGAGAGAGAGAGAGAGAGAGAGAGAGAGAGAGAGAGAGAGAAACAGACCTGTATCCAACGGCGAAGTGGAGGGCCATGACCAAAAATCCGAAAAAAGCTCCCGATCGATCGAGAGATTTCCTTATGAAAGCTCTGGCAGCGATAACGGAAGCGATAAACAAAGCAATTGAGGATTGAATTAAAAGTTTCTCCATTATCACTTGGAGATGATGATCCTTCACTTCTTCCTTCCACAGATTGGATTTTGACGAGACAACAACAAATAGTGAGTGACAAGCACGGTTCAGACATTTGGAATGTTTTATTATTTTTCATTTATTTACGGTGTGGGTGATGTGTATCATGTATGATTCGATTCATGAAATCCCTTTAAAAGATCCCAATCCAATATATAAGACCGAGTCGATGACCATCCGCGTGCATTCGCGTAGCGGTTCTGCCGTTAGGATTTTAGAAACATGGACAAAAATGGCCAGTTCAACTCTCCACGATCCCTGAGAATATTTCAGGTCGGATCATAGTTTTAAAAATGGGATCAGATCGGTCTGGATCGCTCAGATTGGATCAATATCGGCTAAGATCGATCTAATACCGATCCACTCTAAGATATAAGCGTAAAATGGTCCAAAAAACCATTTTTTATAAAGAAAAAAAAAAATAGAGGCAAATTTGTCCGATGTAGTTCGAAATCGATTTGATTTGGATCGATATTGATTGAGATCGATCCTGAATTTTAAAACTTTGTCTAGGGCTGCGTAGAACTGACCATTGGTTGTAGAATGATCATGTGTCTAATTCAACTATAGAAACACGTAAAAGGAAAACTTTGAATCCATATAAAAGTTTAGGGAGAAGATTGGACAAGCCTAGAGCTAGCAGCTCAACCAACAGGGGGTTGGGATGGGAGGGGCATTGGGGTCATTTCTGAGGATTTGGATCCTCAAGAGAGAGAGAGAGAACCTCTCACTGGTGCCTCTCCAGCACCCCCATGCCAGAAAGGATCCTCTTTTTTTCATTTTTTAAGAGAGAGAGAGTGACACAGGATGAGCACAACTTGCACATGCATTGCTTACAAGGTTGGGAGGTTCGCATACAAGAGATTGCTTACGTGGCTAAATGGGCACTTATGAATTACATTATGTAGGTTGTAGTTAGAGTAAGTCGTGATAGTTATATGTGTTTTTGTAGTTGTGGGAAGTGTGTACCTAGTTATTAACTGAGGGATGAGTTGAAAAAAGAAATTGTAGGAGTAGGAAGTGGATAGTTATGATAGCAATAATTGTCCATGTATCCCGAAATTATTTCTAAACGAAATGAGGTAGGCTTCATCACTTGAGCCAAATGCTAGGCTTCCTATAAAACCAAAGTACTCTATGTTCTCTCTTATTTCTTCTATCTCCATCTTTTGTTCCCTTTTTATTTTTTGTTTTCTCTTTTTCCCCTATTTTCTCTCTACCATATTTGTATACTTACATTTGGTATCAAGGCCAATGAATCACTCACACGATATAGAGTAAAATTGCAACAAAATTCATGCTATTCAAGCAAAAAATTAAGCTTTGTTTGATGACATTGTCCAAGAAATTTGACTCATTTACATAAACGAATAGTCCAAAAGAAGTGATAGCAACTGATGCAATTGAATTGCTATCAATTGAAACTTGATGCACTTGGAGCAGCCAACAAAGAAAAAGAAGAAGAGGAAATTCAAGCAATGCAAATCATGCACCACTTCTTTCAAGGTATTATTATTCTCTATAGTGAGATCGGCACACCATGAGATGACCATTCTTGCTTCGTTGATTGAGATTTCTCTTATTAAGATTTGGGATCCTAGTGGACCGTTATTTTCCTAAATTTCATTGTCCTTGATGGCAAAGATAATTCAACTATAGAAACACGTAAAATGAAAACTTTGAATCCATATAAAAGTTTGGGGAGAAGATTGGACAAGCCTAGAGCTAGCAGCTCAACCAACAGGGGGTTGGGATGGGAGGGGCATTGGGGTCATTTCTGAGGATTTGGATCCTCAAGAGAGAGAGAGAGAGAGAACCTCTCACTGGTGCCTCTCCAGCACCCCCATGCCAAAAAGGATCCTCTTTTTTCCTTTTTTTAAGAGAGAGAGAGTGACACAGGATGAACACAACTTGCACATGCATTGCTTACAAGGTTGGGAGGTTTGCATACAAGAGGTTGCTTACGTGGCTAAATGGGCACTTATGAATTATATTATGTAGGCTGTAGTTAGAGTAAGTCGTGATAGTTATATGTGTTTTTGTAGTTGTGGGAAGTGTGTACCTAGTTATTAACTGAGGGATGAATTGAAAAGAGAAATTGTAGGAGTAGGAAGTGGATAGTTATGATAGCAATAATTATCCATTTATCCCGAAATTATTTCTAAACGAAATGAGGTAGGCTTCATCACTTGAGTCAAATGCTAGGCTTCCTATAAAACCAAAGTACTCTATGTTCTCTCTTATTTCTTCTATCTCCATCTTTTGTTCCCTTTTTATTTTTTGTTTTCTCTTTTTCCCCTATTTTCTCTCTACCATATTTGTATACTTACATTTGGTATCAAGGCCAATGAATCACTCACACGATATAGAGTAAAATTGCAACAAAATTCATGCTATTCAAGCAAAAAATTAAGCTTTGTTTGATGACATTGTCCAAGAAATTTGACTCATTTACATAAACGAATAGTCCAAAAGAAGTGATAGCAACTAATGCAATTGAATTGCTATCAATTGAAACTTGATGCACTTGGAGCAGCCAACAAAGAAAAAAAAAAGAAGAGGAAATTCAAGCAATGCAAATCATGCACCACTTCTTTCAAAGTATTATTATTCTCTGCAGTGAGATCGGCACACCATGAGATGACCATTCTTGCTTTGTTGATTGAGATTTCTCTTATTAAGATTTGGGATCCTAGTGGACCGTTATTTTCCTAAATTTCGTTGTCCTTGATGGCAAAGATAATCCCAGGGAAGGAATGATATGTGCCTAGACAAGCTAGCATGGTCCTTGTGCATGTATGGCTTACATAATTGAGAGGTTTGCATACAAGAGGTTGCTTACATGGCTAAATGGCCGTTATGTGTTGTAGTATGTAAGTTGTGGTTTAATATTGTGGGAAGTGTGTAAATAGTTATTACTAGCAAGATGAGTTGAAGAGAGAAATTGTAAGAATGGGAAGTGAGTAGTTGTGATAACTGATAACCACAATTGTAAGTATATTTATTGATGAATGACAAAGTAGAAAGTAAGCCTTGAAAATCCCAAAATTAAACAAGATGAGATAGGATTCTTTATCCAAGCCAAACTCTAGGCTTCGTCATAAAGCCAAAACACCATATTTGCTCTCCTATTTCTTCTATCTCTGTCTTTATTTTCCCTTTTATCACCATCTCTACTTTCCCTTTAAAAATGACCACCATGCCCCTCCCATCCTAGTTCCTCCATTGGTTGAGCCACTAGCTCCAAGAAAGTTAGCGGCATGCCCAACCATCTCCCTTACAATTTCATTGTGATGACTAATATGCTTTGACAAAAAAAAAAACCTACTTTTTAAGTCAAGGAACACATTTTATAGTGGATAGATGTTTGTTTTGCAAGAGAGAGAGAGAGAGAGAGAGAGAGAGGGAGCGCCCTACCCACATCTATTCTTGTCTTACCTATTCACCATGGGTGTGCCATATCTTTAAGCTCATACAATTTCACTATGGTTTAATAATAAACTTTGTTTCACCTACTTTATCGAAAAGGATATTATATTTATGGGTAAGAGTTCCCTAAAAGGCAACAGAGGGGCCAAGGGAGCATATATGGGGCATCAACAGCAGTAAGAATGCTCAAAGGACTTCAAGAAACAAGACAATTAAGTGTCACAACCGTCACCATTTAGACTGATTATCAAAACCTAATGGAGATAATGAATTAGAGCATAGGAGAACGGTCTTGGGAGATTTTTAGTTTTCTAATAAACATTAAAAATCTTAATGAATTCACTTCTTCTAATGTTACTAAGCATGACCATCATATAATATCCTTGATCTACATTTAGCAGTTATGGCAAGTATTGAAGAGGCCCACTTTCTTACCTCGGTATATATAAATTAAAATTGTCTCATGTTTGAAGGATTCAATAACTTTCTTTCTTATGAACACTTGTATTTTCTTCCAAGAAATTTTTCCCACCATTGTCTCTTGAATATGAATATATATATATATATATATAAAATAAGGGAGAGGGGATGACTACTTTTCCTAGAAATGGATGTATCTGTTTTATTTCTCTTCCAAACTTTTTGAACCCTAGTTTCAGTAAACAATTGGAAGATCAAGAACCACCCTCTACAAATTGCAAATGTGAAACCATGCTAAAGCAAGACCCATAACAATGAAAAAGGACTGCTCAATTGAGACTTGAGTCACCTTGGAGTTAGTCAAGCAACATACTCGACTTCTTTGCCTGAACTTTGGAATCCCTAAATCGAAACACAATCAATTCAATCCTACAATAAAAATCATTCGACAAATTGTAAATTAGGCTAGATCAATACCTATTCTAATACCATGGTACAATTCCATCTCAAATGACCAATCTAATAAGTGGAGGTACTGCCAGGTATGCAAGTAGAATGGAAACCCTACCCATAGCCAAGTGGGATCTTAAGACTTAGGCTCCGTTTGGTATCGTTTCTGTTCCAGAAACTCCGTTTCGTGTTAGAAACGGAAATTTCAGTTTCTGTGTCAAAACTCCGTTTTGAAACGATTTAAGGCTGTTTGGTGAATCTGTTTCTAGAACAGTTTCAGAACCAAGAAACGACATTTCTGCCGTTTGGTAATGCTTGTTTCAGAAACGGTTTTTTTTTTCTTTTCTTTTAAGTCAATAATTACAAAAATAACATTAAAATACTATAAGCATATAAATTTTTTTTGGACAATAAAATATTACACACCAACGAAAAAAAACATGGTTTCCAAAAGATGAATAAAATACAGTATTAACAATGCCTTGTGCAAGTTAACTATTACATAATTCTCCAAATTTTCACTTTTTTTCCAAGTCTAAAGACTTGAATGCATGGAGGATGTCTTTCATCTTATTTGTTTGGTCCTCTAATCCTTTAAGTGTCCCTTCCAGATATCCTTTCATGTACTCGTTCGAAACGGAAAGTGGTCTGGATGATGTTGATGTTGAGCTTGAGTTTTCTGAACATAATGTATGTTGTATGGTAGAGATATGTGTTTCATCTTTCAACCATACAAACATACCACATCCACGGTTATCAGCCTATATCAAATAATAGATGTGATTAGGGTCGTTGAAATTTAACATCGAATTAAACAAAAATCATAAATTATCTATAGGTATAGGTCAATCGTAGAAATAAATTACCCCAGTTGAACTTGGGCAACATAGAAAATACTGTCCCTTGTTTGGACCTTTCGTCGCAGTTCGTACTTTGCATTGACCTTTACCACATCTACATAGATGTAGTTGGTCCACCCACATGAAAAAATTACATGAATCTTCACACTTGAAAAATTCTCTTCCAATATTTTTACCCGACTTGGTTGTATATTTACCACAACTCTTCCCACAAATTTCACAAGTTGTTATCATGAGTGGGGGCATAGAAGAAGTCATCTGTAACAGAAATTTATTTATCAAAAAAGTTAATATAGAATCCAAATATATGACATTCATAATAATATATCAATTTGTACCACATATATAAATGTACCATAAAACAAGTACTACGTCGGTTGAAACATCAATTTAGGTTTTTAGTTTTGACAAAATAGTTATCGGTTTTAGTTTTCAACTAGTTCTGGCATCCTTTGTTGTCTAGCCATTGCATTTGTAATTCTTAGCCTAGTGGCATTCATCTCTTTTGCCCGATTTCGTTGACTTGATTGTATTGTAGAATGATCAACGAAATCTTCATGTGGCGGATTCAAATCATCTTCTGCAACTTTTAAATCATCGCTCATCCCAACGAATTCTGCATCAGCAATATGCTCTT
>NW_024868523.1:387384-431273 GCF_013358625.1 Macadamia integrifolia | reverse complement strand
TTTCAAATAATATAATTTGAAACGAAACATGGGCGACAGAACACCTTTCCCTCGTTTCGACAAATCGACCCATTTTCGTTTTTTTTGACACTGACAGTTTCAAAAAAACTGAAACGCGACCCAATCGACCCAAACGGTTTTCAGCGTTTTTTCTTTCTATTAACACGAAAAAACGCTAGAAACGTTTTTTTTAAACTATACCAAACGGCTCCTTAGGGTCATTTGGTATCGTTTAAAAAAAACGTTTATGCCGTTTTACGAAATAAAGTGTTTGGCAACCTTATGATGTGTTTCAGATTTTTTGAAACAAAAATTGAAAAAAAAAAAAAAAAAAAAAAAAAAAAAGGAACGATTTTTGGAATTCGTTCCGATAAAATACACTCACCCTCTTTCACCTCTCACCCTTTCGCCTTTAGGCACACAGAGCGGAGAAGAAGAAGAACGATTGCTGGAGAAGAAAAAGCACGATCGACCTTGAATCCTCGACACAGCAGGTACATCTTCACTTTCTTCTTCTTCTTCGTTCTTCATCTTCATTTTCTTTCACCCATTTTCTTTCTTTCTCCACTGATTTTTTGATCCTTCTTCTTCTTCGTTGTTCTTCATCTTCATTCTCACTGAAGAAATCCTTCTCTATTTCGCATAGAGAAGGGCTACCGCAGTCAGCTACCATCACTTGTCGGCGATCTTCACCTCAGATTCAGGGTTATATTCTTGGCGATCTTATCCTGATTCATGCTTTCATGCTATCTAGGGTTTCACGCAACCACCCCAAATCATAAATTGATGCAACCTACAGAAATCTCCCCTGAGTTACACATTTATGTTGTTGATGTTATTGTTAATGTCATTGATGCAACCTACAGAAATCCTGGCACCGACCAGTTTATACAATTAATAAAAGTAAAATTAAACTGCTGATGGATCATGGAACAGAGACCACCACACCAGAGGGAAATCTTGCCCTAAGATGTGCTGATTCAGGGTCGAAGCCCTCTCATTGGAGTCTTTATTTGTCTATGGGAGTTAAGAAGGTTTTGGTTCAGGGAGACAAGATTATAGTATTTCTGAGCTAGGATTTGATTGAAATTTGGAATGGGACTTCCAGAGTCTCGGCTCAGTAGTCCTGGATTATTCGGGTTATCTTGGTTCTGAAAGAAAGACAAGACGAAGGTGCTAAGAATAGGCCATAGTTTATAGCTGAAATGTAGCCAATGAGTTCTTTGCTGCCTCAAAATTTTGCTTTTACATGGGATTGCTTCTGTCATTGATTCCTTTGAAACTTTCAAGTTTGGCTAAGATTAGTTGCAAGTATATTTCACATCTACAGATCTTTCTACTTTTACTTCATTTTCTGCCAGTTATTAATAAATACCTTATTGCTTTAATCTATATCTCTGCAACTATATAATCTAATTTGACAGCTTTTTCTCAATCTAAATCCCACCATCATCAATCCCTAAACCAATGGCCATTTTATTTCTTCAGACCTCATTATCACAGAATAGAGATTCGATTCCAGTCTATGTAAAAAACCTCTAAAGCCCTCAACTATCTCAGACAAATTTCGAACTCTACCCTTATATCCAATCCAGCTCCAGCCCTTTCACATGTTCACCTAATTTCTCACTTCACTTCTTGTTTTCAACCATAAATTGTAAATTTAAGTCAAAACCCATTATTTTAACCTCTCCTTTTCACATCTCCTGCTATTTTGCAGTCAAACTTCAACATGACCCTTCCATTAGTTTACCAGAACCCAAGCCCAAAATATTAAAGCACAATCAATAAATTTTAAAAGCCCATATCCTGATCATGTACAGAAATACATGAGCTACACCAATAGGTATGTCATAAAAAACAAAAAAATAAATTGAAAATGACACTTAAAGGGCTAGAGGATCAAAAAAATAAATTGAAAGACGTCCTCAATGCATTCAAGTCTTTAGACTTAAACAAAAAGTGAAAAGAATGATTACGTAACATATAATTAACTTGAACATGGCATTGTTAATTCTGCACTTTTTTATATTTTAGAACCACTTTTTTAATTTGGTATCTACTATTTTAATGTTGTCCCAAAAAGTTATCAATTTATAATAGTACTTTAATTAGTGTTATTTTTATAATTATTGATTTTCATAAATAAAAAAATCTGAAACAAGCCTTACCAAAGGCCACAACTGTCGTTTCTCTGTTCTGAAACTATCCCTAAAACAGATTCACCAAACAGCATTTTTTCGTTTAAAAATGGAATTTTGGCATAGAAACTGAAATTATCATTTTTGACAAGAAACGCTATTTCTAGAACAGAAACAATATCAAACGAAGCTTCAACCTCCCATGGAGATATACTGATATCAATTAAAAGTCCTCCAGCTGATAACCTTATGTTAACAGCAATGACAAGCAAAGAGTTATCACTATCATGTTTGGAAGAGCATTTGATGTGGTTTTGAGGATTTCAAAGTTGCTACGCACTTGAACTGTCACCATAACAATAGCAAGGTTGTAAGGAGAAAAACTGTCAATATAACATATTACACATATGAAAGGAAAGAAGAAAGTAGGTCTTACCTGATGTTGCTTATACTTATAATGTATAGCATTCAGACGACAACCGTTAGTATTCATTTGCAAATCTTATAGTGCAAGAACTATAAGTTTAAGATCAGATGCCTTGTAGGTGGTGTAATGCTCCAGAGCTGGATTCTGCAAGAAATACAAACAAAATCAAGCACAGAAATGTACAATGAAGCAAGTGTAGAAAAGCAGAAGAAAGATTCCAGACCCATGGATGGCATGAAAGATCTGGTGTCCATCTAGCAAGGAATATTGCAGATGTAGCAACTAGAGAAGGAAGAAACTTTAGGAATGTGTAGTCAATGAGAGTGAGTTCTGCTAGATAGTTGGCCAGAAACTCCAATTCAAGGCTGGGAACCTGCAAAATGTTGTTAACTTACAAAACCAGATTTTTTTTTTCTGGAACAAACTTAAAATTTACCATTACTATTTCTCTGAACTAAATCGAACCAATTAATATACCTTGTAAGAAGCTTGAGCTACTCGGAGGAATCTCCTGCAAAGAAGGAATTAAAGATGAAAAGAAACTTCAGTAGATGTAGACATGGTTGTCATGAGGTCTTGGTAGCCCAAGGCATTGGAGAGGGCCTATGCGCAAGCAACACCAACAAGGCACCTACGTCACCAAGGTGCCTGGATGCCTAGGTAGTACTATGGATTTAGAAAGTACAAGAATTCCACGATTAACAGATACTGATGGATGTAGATGATGATGGAAAATTGTTCCATAAAGAAGTTTTACAGAAGAACAAAAAATACCAAAATTTAGATCGCACTTATATGTAGATTAGATAATGTTGATCATTATCATAGATCTATATTCCAACAACTATTCTTGTAGTGATAAAATTTCAGCTTTGCAAGTTAGAATTGTGAACGAACATGAAGAAAATGCATTAACTACTAACATCCCAAAGAAGCTTACGAGGCAATTAACATGCATGTAATGCCAAGCAGTTGAAGTCTTTTTCTTTCCATGTAATTTGCAGAAAGAAATCGGTCGACGAAATACACTGTTAGGTAAAGCGTATCTAGAACTAGCTTATACTCCTCAGTAACCTAAAACATGCCATTCATAACAAACACTTTCAGCATTCACTAGTCATCCATAAAATCCCTTTATTAAAAACTTAAACCTTTAACTTTAATTGCTCATACTGCAATGAGGCAGTTGTAAAGATCACAACATACAACATGCTTTCTCAATATTTAAAAAAATTTAATCCTTCTATGGTCAACATCACAGGTAGAGATCACAACCCCAAATATTACAAAAGGAATAATATGTAGCAAGGATGGCCTTCTGAGTTCTAACTAAGCCAAGTAATAAGAAAAATAATGACGTGTGTTATTGTACATGTGATTAATCCCCCTTCCCAAAGTTTGGAAATGGCTACAACAGCCACATTTCAAGTTCTAGTACAAAGATTTCGAAAATAGCTTAAGAATTAAGGCTGTGTTTGGTATCTAAGTGAAGAAAAGAAATGAAATGAAATGAAAAGAAAAAAAAATCTAGAAAAGAGAGGAAAGAAAATAATAGAATGAAATGAAATGGAAAGAAAATAAAAAAATTGTATGTTTGGCTACCAGTAAAAGAAAAGAAAAGTTGTTTTTTTCTATTTTGTTGTGTTTTAGGCAAGACTTTTTTCTTGGCAACACAAGAAAACTTCACTATTCCCATGGTGAATTTTGAAATTCAAAAAAAGAATCTTCTCTTGATTCAGAACATACCAAACATATTGACAATTTCTTAAACCAAGAAAATAATATAATTTTTGTACTTTTTTCTTCTCTTGGCTACCAAACACAGCCTAAATGAAAATTTGATTTTTAAATAACAAAAGATTAAAAGAAGGAAGTTAGAACTCTTCATAACTTTAAAATTGTGAGGGAAGCATGGAAAAATGTTATCTTTCTTCCATAATCTCTTTATTATATACATTGAATTGTCTTTCCACGGAGTGCATTACACCCTCGTTTTCTATTTTCACATATGACACTTAGTATATATGATCTATGTGTTTAAAAACTACACACCTCCACAAGCCAATCAATGAGAGTCCCTCGCATGCCCTTCGTAATATCTTGCTTTAGTGTGCCTATAAAATAATAGTTTGGTCTTCGAACCATCTGAACAAAGAGATTTTAACACAATGAGAATCAATGGATGAATGAAGTAGTATTTAAAAATAATAATAATAATAAATAAAAAGATTGAAAAAAACTATATTCCCATGTTAAAACTCATCTATAATCTATCCGTTCAGCAAAAAATAGAAACATCCTCATCCTCCAGCTAAACAAAACAGTAACTTCTAATTTCTAAATGGTACAAATTGCACACAAATACCATACCATCAAAAATAGGCTTTATTGAAACCTCAACAATACAAGAATTTTTCAAAACCTTGTTGAATGAAGGCATGGTTCCAATTTAAAAATTTTAAGAGTATCTTATATCTTTCATTTGTATAGCAGCATAATAAAGTTGACTATACAATCAAATAAATGAAAGATCAATTGCAAAATGGAATCAGGAACATTCACACATTTATTAAGAACAATTGGGGCAACACAAACCTCTGCAACACGTAAATTGTTATAGATATCAGTTGCATAGGGACTGCACATTTGTGGATCTTCGTCATCAGAATCAATGTAATGTTTAAACCACTTGACACTCCCGAATTCTCACAAAAATTAGACTTATCTGTATCATTCAATCCCAAAAAAGAAAAATTTGTCATGCTTATCAAATTTTTTTGTAATGCAAAACAATTTAATTGAAGAAACAAAAGGAATTCCAGAGATGCACAAATAACCTTTTATTGAAGTGCTCACATATTTCCCTATACCAAGTCAGTTCACTCATTCAGTAATGTAAAGAAGCCAAATCCATGGCCCATGGTTTCACCTTGTTACTTATTATACTTATTTGAATACGTGACCATTGAAATCAGAGAACAGTGATGTCAATACCAATTTTGCTGAATAAAAATTACAACCAATACAAGCATCTTCTTCTTATATTCCAAACCTAGCAAAAAGGAGGATTACAAGTATCAAAGCAAGTAAGTGATGCAGATAAACTACTTAATGGGCTTATTTTATTGGAAATAAGCCTTGGGTTGAGTTATGTATGTATTGGGCATTTGATCCCATATGTTTTCATTGTAATAAGTCACTTTAATGGGCCTACAATATTAGTAGAAATTAGGAAAATTGAATTTAATTCATTAGTTTAGTTAGAGTCTTATTTTGAATCTATTTTCTATGTTATTTCAGTTTCCTAGTCAGTTTAGGTTTACCAATTAATTAAAGATTATGTTAGGCCTTTCCTTTTTAGAGTTTGAGTCTACTTAGGATCTTCTATATAAGCTTGTAAGGGGCTACAACATTGTAGACAAATTTATTAATGAAAGTGCAGCTTTGTGCTTCTAAAATTATGAAAAAGAATTCTTCTTCAATAGCTAAGATAGTTGTGAGTGAGAGGCCTAGGCTGAGATAGCCATCCCACCTTCTCACCCACATCTCTACCATCTCAATCTTTCTTCTTCTCTTATTTATTCTTTCATCATCTTCTTCATCCAACAAGTATTGTTCTTCACGTTTTCCTGAATTTCTTCAAGTCTTCTAGAAGTTTGGATGTCACACATGTTTTCTAACCAATACCTACAGTTTAACTTTAATATTACCTAAAAGTAGTGGTAAAAGTTGAAATTATAAAATAAAATAAAAGTTCATCTCAATTGTCGATAGCTAAGAAACATGACATATATACCCTAGCACATCTTGTTATATTACTTTTGAAAATGAATTTTTCTGCTTCAATTGCTCATGCATTTTTCTTTGCTTTTATTCAAAATTAATTTTGTCACTCTAGGAGTACTTGTCCCACTAATGAGAGTTTGGCATTCCGCATTATCCTTTTGTAATATACATAGGACTACACAATGGTACATAGATTGTGTTAGGCAGTTCAACATATTATAGTTTCATAGAATAGGTTGTCTCACTATAAATGTAGATAAAAAGCATGCTATCCTTTCTTTAAAGGGCTTAAGGGTTGAGGAGGCTTTCTATAAATGTGTATCTTGTCACAACCAACTGATTGTATCTTTATATTTCTCGTACTAATTTGGATTGGAAAATGCTCTTTTCCTTCTGTTAAGCATGTAACTTGTGGTTCAAGCTTCTCAAAGTTCTCTGTTTTTTCAGCATTCATTGCATTTACATCCTCTTGAACCCCTGGAATTCCTACAGGCTTGGTAAGGGCCACCTTGGACTCCTTCACATTACCTCTTTTAGCTTTTTTGGAGTTTTTGGTCTGAAGAACAGCAAAATTAGTAGAGCAATTCAGATTTTAAAATGGAAAAATAAAGAGTTTTAGGATGAATGCAACTAATTTAGGTGAAAGGAAATTTTAAGATTATTAGCAAATGTAGTCATAGCTATAAAGGCACTTTAAATCCATTTTCTGATTATTGTTCATAAATTAACAATTATTTCACTTCTTCGTGAGTTCATGCACAGACAGGATATGTCTCAACAATTAAACTCATCAAATTTCCAAGGAACCTAACAAATATCAATACACATTGTACTAACTAAAAGGAGGTGTCCTGACCTGAAGCTTTGAAGCATTAATGCAATTGGTATGTAAATTTTCACAGTGCATATTGGTTGCATCCTTTAGAACTGCCCTCCTTTTATGTTGAAGATATGAATCAACTGGAGCTGAGGAGCAACTCTCATCCAAGCCTGCTCTTTTTGAATTTTCTCGCAGAACCCGCTTCTGGTTTTGTTTCACAGAGGGTTGTAATGGAAGTGTTCCACCAACTGCCTGATAAACTGCAGCCCAAGCACGTGTTAATTGAGCAGTGGGTTCTGTAAAATCAGTGACCTATGTATTCTATTTCTTCATTTCCCCGTACTTCATAGGAGTAATACAAGGTTTAAAATCAAAATCAGCTCCATTTCAATTCTGGTTATTTACACCAATGTCAGCTCCATTTCAATTCTGGTTATTTACACCGAAGATTGGTTCGGATGGTTCTTTACACCATTGCCAATTCCATTTCAAGTTTAGTTATTTATGTTGTAGATTGGGCCTGGCGGTTATTTACACCAATGTCAGCTCCATTTCAAGTCCGGTTATTTACACCAAATGTCAGCTTCAGTTCGAGTCCGGTTGTTTAAACCAAAGATTGGTTCAGATGGTTCTTTACACCATTGCCAATTCCATTTCAAGTCTGGTTATTTACATCGACGATTGGACCTGACGGTTATTTACACCAATGTCAGCTCCATTTCAAGTCCGGTTGTTTACACCGAAGATTGGGTCTGACAGTTATTTACACTGATGTCAGTCTCACCTCATAGTCTGGTTATTTAAGCCGAAGATTGGATCTGACGGTTATTTACACCAATGTCATCTCCATTTAATTCTAGTTATTTTCGAACTGAAGATCGGGTCTGGCAGTTATTTATACCAATGCCATTTCTATCTTAAGTCCGGCTGTTGAGACTGAAAGTTGCGTCTGGTGGTTATTTACACCGAGGTCAAACCTAGTTTCTCTTGTGTTTGACCATTCATTTACACCATTGTCTCATATTTGCACTTATGGTCTGCTTGGTTCTTTATACCAATGATAGCTGATTGCATCTACACTTCTTTTATCATACTTGCATTCATAGTCTACTTGGTTCTTTATACCAATATTGGCTAATTACGTTTACACCATTTTTCCATACTTACATTCGCAATCCGTTTAGTTATTTACACCTAACGGTCGATTGTATTTACACTCTTTTCCATACTTGCATTCAAGTCTACTTGGTTCTTTATACCAATGTTGGCTAATTGCATTTACACCATTGTCTCATTTTTACATTCATGGTCTGTTTGGTTATTTATACCTGACAGCCAATTGCATTTGTACTCTTTCATACCTGCATTCATTGTCTACTTGGGTCTTTACACTAAGAATGGCATATTGCATGTGCATCCATAGTCTAGGTTTTACCTGCATATTGATCGGCTACGATAGGTTTTATATCACGGTAGCACCCACACACTACTTGATTTTGCATGTGTTATCGATCGACATTTCCTATCTTTGGTCTTATCTCTCGTTTTGCATTTGCATTTGCACCTCCGCCATCCTTGAGCCAGATGTCAGCAGTACATTGCTCTTGGTGACAAAATGGTGTGTTCTTTTCTTTGCCTTTCGACCGTTACACAGGTCTCGGTCAAAGAGGGGCAATCTGTAGACACCGAATTTTGTCACCCCCCGGCAATGATGACAATATGAAGGATTACATGTTGGATATTTTAGACTTGGAGAATTTTCAAACTTAGAGTAGAAAATGACCATATTTTTCTATAAACTTTCAAGAGAAAATGTTTTTTTTTTTAAATTAGAATTTGATGTTGTGGATTATTGTTGTTTGCTCCACCTCGGCCTATATCAGGCCGTGCTGCACCTCGGCCTCCATCAAGCCGTGCTCCACCTGGGCCTACATCAGGCTGTGCTGCACCTCGACCTCCAACAGGCCATTCTCCTCCTCGGCCTATATCAGGCCGTGCTCCACCTCGGCCTCCATCAGGCCGTCCTCCACCTCGGCCTATATTAGGCCGTGCTGCACCTCGGCCTCCAACAGGCCGTGCTCCACCTCGACCTATATCAGGCCGTGCTGCACCTCAGCCTATATCAGGCCGTGCTCCACCTCGGCCTATATCAGGCCTTGCTGCACCTCAGCCTACATCAGGTCGTCCTCCACCTCGGCCTACATCAGGCCATGCTCCACCTCGACCTCTATAAGGCTGTGCTCCACCTCGGCCTACATCAGGCCGTGCTGAACCTCGGCCTACATCAGGCCGTGCTGAACCTCGGCCTATATCAGGCCGTGCTGCACCTCAGCCTATATCAGGCCATGCTCCACCTCGGCCTATATCAGGCCTTGCTGCACCTCGGCCTACATCAGGCCGTGCTCCACCTCGGCCTACATCAAGCCATGCTCCACCTCGGCCTCCATAAGGTCGTGCTCCACCTCGGCCTACATCAGGCCGTGCTAAACCTCGGCCTCCATCAGGCCGTGCTGCACCTCGGCCTCCATCAGGCCGTGCTCCATCTCGGCCTCCATCAGGCCGTGCTGCACCTCGGCCTCCATCAGGCCGTGCTCCACCTCGCCCTACACCAGGCCATGCTCCACCTCGGCCTCCAAAAGGCCGTGCTCCACCTCGGCCTTCAGCAGGCCGTGCTCCACTTTGTCCAAAGGCAAGGCCTTTTGGACAATCCTCTCTAGTTTTAGTCCCACATTGGAAATTTGAGAAAATTGCCCAAAGTCCCATGGCTATAAAAATGTCCCTTCCCCTCTTCTAAAAGGAGGGGAAAAATTGAGAATTTGGGAGAGAGGATGGCCCCATTAAGGTTTTTGGCTAACTTCTTCCCTCTAAAATCAAACATTTTCCAAGTTTAAAAGTTTAATACATTAATCCTTCATTGAGCCGGGAGATCTTATCCGGTTCGGTTCGATTTGGGGGCTCATAGCACAAGGGTTATCTCCCCTTGTTCCTTGATTAAAGCCGGCTTAAGGTATTTTTCTTCTCCTAATTGCAGTTTAGAACTAGCTTATCTAATGTAATAAATTAATTCCTAATTGATTAATTTAGATTAATTATGCTTAATTAGTATCAATTTGGTTCAATACGTTTTATTAGATGTAAATTGATTTATTCCGGTCCAATTAAGGGTATTTAGGTTTAAGATTCTTTTAGATTAGTTAGGTTTAATTATTTTTTAAGCATGTTTACCTTTGATTTTGTTTAGTTTTTTTTAAATTGCTTTTTGTTCTTTTAATCTGGAACCTTAGATCATAATCTTATATGTAACCTAATTTCTCTTCTTCTTCTTCTCTTCTTCTCTTTTTCTTCCCTGCTGCAACCGGACCTGCAGCCACACCTTCCTCCTCCTTCCTTCCTCTTCTTCTCTTCTTCTTCCCTGCTGCTGCAACCGAACTGCAGCCGCACCTTTCTCTTCTTCTTCTTCTCTTCTTCTTCCCTGGTGCTGCAACCGAACTACAGCCGCACCTTTCTCTTTTTCTTCTTCTTCTTCTTCTTCTCTTCTTCTTCCCTGTTGTTGCAACTGAACTGCAGCCGCACCTTTCTCTTCTTTTTCTTCTTCTTCTTTCTCTTCTCCTTCCCTGCGGCTGAAACCGAATCTATAGCTGCACCTTTCTTCTTCTTCTTTTTCTTTTCTTCTTCCCTGTTGCTGCAACCACTATCCGAAAACACCCTTTCTCCTTCTCCTAGTTCCCCCCTCCTTCATCTCCACCAAGGCCTTAAACCCACTGAGTCATATCCTTCTTCTTCTTCTTCACTGCTGAACCAACACCAACCGAACCCCCCCTTTTTCCCTCTTTTTTATTCCTTTTCTTCATTTTAATCTAAATTCAACTTCAAAAAACAAACCTTAAAGTAAATCTAGCTTAGGTATTTTATTTTACTTTCAACATGGTCTAATCATATTTCTTACCATTTGTTGGAATATTTTTAATCCATATCATACTCTAATTGGCTTCCTATCATATCTGGTTTAATAATTTTGCTTTAATTTATTGTAGCTAATCTAAACAATTTAGGTTAACCAATTCTTTTCTTTTATTTATTTACCAGTTTAATTAGGTAAATCATAACCTTAGAGCAATTTAGATTTATTTCATATAATGTAGTATATACTTAGATTTAGCATATCCATTTTTTTTACCTAATCTAGGATAGTTTTAGGCATCTTTCACTTAGTTGTTCTAAAATCCATTAAACAATAAGATCAAAGTAGGACTCATATTGCATTCAACCAATCTTTTAGATTCAATCTTAAACCCTAGATAAGTGTAAATTAAACTAACTAGCTTTAATTACATCCCTCTTTTGATCATCTAATATAGTTAATAAACATAGTTTTAATCTAGTTAAAAGTCATTTCCAAACTAGCATAAATAGGATTCCATACCATACTTTACTTTACCAACCATTTAGGTACCGCTTGCAAATAATCTATTATAGGACCTCATAATGTGTTAAATCTTTAATCATACCAATTAGTTCAATTTAGGATTTTATAATTTTATTAACCATCAATCTAGGTTAGGCTCAATTAAACACATTAGTTTAATTTAGGATTTCATAAGTTCATTAATCATCCATCTAGGTTAGGCTCCATTAATCGAATTAGTTTAATTTAGGGTTTCATAAGTTGCTAAACTAATCCTAGGTTTAGGCCCATTTAACTAGTTTAATCTAAGACTCATAATTCATTGATTAAATCATTTAGGGTTTTTATTTTTAATTAGCGTAACCATTTCATCATTTGCATCATAACCTAGCTAGCATAATTTAGACACTTGGTTTAGGGTTTTCACATGTCATGCTTAGATACCTAGTTTAGGGTTTTCAGTGACCTAGACTTAGGACTAGTTAGTAGAGTACAAACAAACTTTGGTCAAACAAAAAGAGACCGCCCTTAGGGCCAGGCAGACTGGGTGCCTAACCCCTTCCCAGTCTGTCACTTGACACTTGTCCAGAATCTTGGTGCAAACCAGCCGTATCCATCAGAGTCATTAGTCTCTCTCCCTTGATTGGGGGAGACATTTATGGGTCCTAGACCCTTTCTAGGTGGTGACTCCTTTTTTTCCATAACGTGTATCCCCCCTTGGCATTTGATGACGAGGGGATACTATCTCATCTCATTAGGGTGAACCCTAGAGTGTGTACATGCGCTACGAGCCATGTCGCGATCCCGCGGCGGGGGCGGAGGTCCATAGTACCTACACACCCTTAAGTGATTGAAGATTCGTTTTTGGTAACAACAACTACCTAGCATAGTTGGTGAGTTGTGGTGTGCAAAATCCCTTCCTTATTAGGAGGTCTCAAGTTTGAACCTCTTGGCTACCATTTTTTGGAGTTTTTTTTGAAATATTTTCTCTCTCCTACTCATCACTTAAAGCAAAGGGGGTGGCCAAGAGGTTTCTTACGCAAGAAGAGAGAGAAATAAGGAAATAAAAGATAAAAAAAGAAAAAAGGGAGAAAAAATAGGAAAGAAAAAAAAAAAAAAGGAAAAAAGGAAGAAAAATCGTTGGAGATTCCCTACTTCTAACTTGGACATCCTCCTCTACTCCCTTCCTATTCCCTATAAAATGGAGTCACAAAACCCTAAAGGGTTGTTCCTCTCTTCCTCTCTACTTCCCTCTTCTTAGGTTTTTTTTTTTAGTTGCTCTTTCTCTCTTTCTCTCTTTCTCTAGCTCTAGTTTTAGGTTTTTACTTTAAACACTTTTGTAAGTTATTTTTGTTCAATTAATGCAAGGAATTTTATTTTTGATTCAGTCACTTATTTTTATTGTTTAAGCAATTGAAGTTGTAATTTTCAAGTTCTAGTTCTAGGCTTAGTTTTAGGTGACAAGAACAAGCTATGGAGCATGTCTTTCAAGTTCAATTTTTTTCTTTAGATTTGTTTTCTCTAGTACTAGAAATTTCAGATTTGGTTTATTCCAGATCTAGTTTTTAGTACTGGTAGTATCTCAAATCGATCAGGTTTTTAGTTCAAGGGTTGAACTTCAAGTAAGTAGGCTCCTTCAATAATCTTCTCTCCCCCCTCTCATTCCATTTTTTCACTACCCTTTCTTTCTTAATTTAGGATTTTAATTTCAGTTGTTACATTATTGCTTTCCCTTTCCCCTAAGGTTCATGGCTAGTGTATGTGTTGGCTTTGCCCCTCCTAGCCATAGAACCATCATTTTATTATTGTTATTTTAATTGCCTCCCTTCTCTAAAGCCAAGTAGAGTGACCCTTGTAAGAGTGACTCTCTGGTCAAGTAGGGAAGCTCATATTATGATGCATCCCTCGGGCTAAGTAGAGAAACCTACTTATGAGCCTCTCTCTATCTTTATCTTATTTCTTTTATTTTATTTTTATTTTAGCATTTTTTTCCTTCATTACTTTTAATTGCGTGGGTTGTTTATTTTCAGTTATTTATTTATTTAATTTTAATTACGTGGCTTAAATATTTAAATTCTTAGATGACGAATGGTTAGGACGTTATTTTAGATATATATGTTTAGGACAGTAGTTGGAAGTATATCACAACCATTAATCGGTTCACTTTCGTATTATTAAAAGAAGCCAAAAAATAAAGTGGCTGCTCACCCTGTGTTCGACCCGTAGCTACACTGATCCGTACACTTGCGGTTATATTTTAAATTTTAAACAAGTTTTTGACGCTATTGCCAGGGAGATAGTTCCATGTTATTTTTCGCTTTCTTTTGGTAAATCGGAGTGCTATGTTTGTTTTACTTTGTTTGTGTTTTTCTTTTATTGAATTTCTAAGAAGAACAACTTGCAACAATAGTTTTATCGGTGGAGGTTGCCAAGCCTCACAGTATGATAAAGACAGGTTTCACCCTGTAGTAGCACCTCAAGAATTGACCTGAGCAACCCTGGATCCCTGCCGGTAAGCTCCAAAAAAAGAAAAAAAGCCAAAAAAAAAAGTTTTTCTTTCTATTCTTTTGTGTTTGGCTTACTCTAGTTTTGGTAGTTTTTTGTTGCACGAGTGTTAGGTGGGTACATAATACTAAGAATCGGTTAGAAAGAAGAGATCCAACAAATAGTGACCCTATACATTTGCTCTCTACCAACAACAAAACCCTCTACCTAAATCTCTGAAAGATAGTTTCTATCCTGTTAGAATAGCCCAACCTTCCTGCATAGTTCTACCACAAGCCCAGGGTAATAATTTTGAGCTCAAATCTCAATACATCACTATATTGCCCTATTTTCGTGGGCTGACCTCTAAGGATGCATACCTATTTTTAAGGGAATTTGAAGAGATATGTGTTCTAATTAAGATCCAACAACTTACTGATGCTGTTGTTAAGCTTAGGTTCATCACTTTTGCATTGAAAGACCAAGCTAAGAAGTGATTGTATGGGTTACCCATAAATTCCATAACCTCATGGGAACAGTTCATAGTTGTCTTCCTTAAGAATTTTTTTCCAATAAGCTTATAAGTGACATCCTTTAGTTTAGGCAAGCCTAAGTGAGTCCTTTTCCAAACTTATGAAAAGATTCAAGGATCTACTCCAAGAATGCCCTTACCATGGCCTAGACTTATGGCATTTATGTTAAATAATTTATGAGGGTATTGATTATCCAACTAAACAAATGATAGAGTCTATGTGCCCTAAGGGATTCACATCATTTTTAGATAAAGGAAAGGCATAGGAATTCTTATTTGACTTAGCTGACAAAACCCATGAGTGGGAATCAACCAAAAAGAGTGAAAGAACTATAGGAGGGAAAGATTATTTTATAGATGGGATCGTAGCCAAGGAAGCCCATTTGGATAGCCTAATCAAGAGGATTGAGGCTATTGTTCCTAGAGAGCCATCATCAGTCAATTTGGCTAAGATTTGTGCTTGGTCCTAGTCCCCTATACATGTCATAGAAGAATACCTCAACACCTCTGGGGGTACTTCCAATGAAAGTGTGAATGCCTTATACCAGAATAATCCATATAGTAACACTTACAATCCAGGATGGAGAAATCACCCAAATTTCTCCTGGAACCAAAGCAACCAAGTAGGGCCTTCCAATTTCTATAATTAAGGTCAACCTAGACCCCAATGGCCTCCCTTTGCACAACATTCTTTTTCCCAAAATACTTTTCCTAGGCCAAATGTAGAACCTTAGGCTTGTTTTCCTTGGGCTCCTCTCCTATCATCTTATCAGCGACCCCCTAAGTTTACCAACACTGAAGAGGTAAGTAGAATAAGTGACTTGGAAAAAAATATGACCCTCCTCATGACAAGCCATCAAAACCTTACAAGAGAACTCACCCAAGTTATCTCAATTATGCGTTAGAGGGAGAAAGAAACTTTGCCCAGTCAACCAGAGCCTTACCCTAAGCATCTTCAGCCTGTTAGTTCACAAGCACCTCCTAATGCGTCATTGAATGTAGTATAAGGTTAAACCCAATAAGGGCCCTCTAACCAATGTAATGTTGTTTATGCCCTTAAGAGTGGTAGAGAGTACCAATAGAGTGTTCCTAAATCTTCCCCATTTATTGCTCCTATTAACTCTCCTTCTGTTGAGGACACAAGTGTGCCTCTTGTTTCAGGTTCGTCTGATGAACCTAAAGATTCTTCTGAAACTAAAGATGATTTGGTTGAGGAAATCAAACATGATTCTTCTAAAAAGTAGCAAATCCCTAACAATCCTTATGTTCCCCCTGTCCCATTTCCTAATCGCTTGGTAAGCAAAAAGAAGACTGCTTCCATGGATAAAATTTTAAAAGTCTTCAAAAAGGTAGAAGTGAACATCCCTCTTTTGGATGCCATACCCCAGTTCCCTGCCTATGCAAAGGTAGTGAAATATTTGTGTACTCACAAACGTATCACTAGTGTGCCCAAAGAGGCATTCTTGGTAGATAACATTAGTTCCATAATTACTTAGCCTATAACAGTCAAGTATAAGGATCCAGGGAGCCATACCATAGCTTGTGTCATAGGCAACACCTACATTGAACATTCCTTACTTGACCTTAGTGCAAGTGTGAATCTTTTGTCTTACCATGTGTACAAGCAACTAGGATGGGGAGAATTGAAAGCTACTGGAACTAATCTTCAGTTGCCAGATAGGTCTGTTAAGATTCCTAAAGGGATGGTTGAGGATGTCTTACTAAAGGTGGGGAAATTTATTTTTCCTGTTGATTTCATTGTGTTAGATATCAAGCCCTTCTCAACCAAGGATGAGATCCCAATAATTCTAGGAAGACCATTCTTGGCTACCAGTAATGCATTAATCAATTGTCAGAATGATTTCCTAAGGTTATCTTTTGGCAACCAAACTATTGAGTTTAACATTTTTAGGATAGGCAAGCAACCACATATGGAAGAAGAGATCAATATGCTTGAGGATTTTCTGGATTTTTCTAAATATTTAATTACCAATTTTGATATTGGTTTTAATTCAGAATTCCAAGAGTGTATGGATAAGTTAGACAATGACAGTGAAAATTTCTTTTCTGAAGTCTTAAGTCTTCTCACACCTTTGGAGCCCTTAGGACTCCTTTCCAATTCTATTCCCAAACCTTCCATAGTTGAGCCCCCTAAGCTAGATCTGAAGGAGTTGCCTTCTAATTTGACTTTTGCTTTCCTAGGGCGTGACCAGACTCTTCCTGTAATAATTTCTTTAGATTGGACTTCTAGCCAAGAAGAGGAATTACTTAAGATGTTAAAAGACAATAAGGAAGCCTTAGGTTGGACCATGGCTGATATCAAGGGTATAAACCCTTCTACTGTGCAACATCATATACATCTTATGGAGGATTCCAAACCATCCACGGAACCCCAAAGAAGAGCTAACCCAATGATGATGGAAGCCATTAAGAAGGAGATCCTAAAGTCCTTAGATCATGGAATAATTTATCCTACTTCTAATAGCCAATGGGTAAGCCCAATTCATATAGTGCCCAAGAAGTCTGGTGTTACTATAGTTCCCAATGCCAATAATGAACTGATTCCAACCCGTGTCCAATCAGGGTGGAGAGTGTGCATAGACTATAGGAAACTTAATGTGGTAACCAGGATGGACCACTTCCCATTGCTATTTATTGACCAGATGTTAGAGAGGTTAGTGGAACATGAATATTATTATTTTCTTGATGGATATTCTGACTATAACCATATCCTAATTGCTTTAGAGGACCAACCTAAGACCACTTTTACATGCCCATATAGAATATTTGCTTACAGGTGTATGCCCTTTGGGCTTTGCAATGCCCCTGCTACGTTCCAATGATGCATGATGAGCATCTTTTCTGATATGGTCGAAAAATTCTTAGAAGTATTTGTGGATGATTTTTAAATTCGTGGGGATTCTTATTCTTAGTGTCTTCACCATCTTTCTCTAGTTTTGAAAAGGTGCATATCTAAGAATTTGGCTTTGAATTGGGAGAAATGACATTTTATGGTTAAATCTGGTATTGTTTTAGGCCATGTAATATCCAAAGAGGGAATTAAGGTAGATAGAGCCAAAGTAGATTTAATTGATAATTTATCACTTTCTCAATCTGTTATGGACGTCCGATCTTTCCTAGAGCATGCGGGCTTCTAGAAGGTTTATTAAGAACTTTAGTCAGTTAGCCTGACTTCTCACTTCACTACTTGCCAAAGATCAAACTTTTGAGTTTTCTAAAGAGTGCCTAGAATCCTTCAAGCAACTTAAGAAGGAGTTAACCAACGTACCCATTGTTCAACCACCTGTTTGAACTGAACCTTTTGAACTGATGTGTGATGCTTCAGATTTTTCCATAGGAGCGGTTTTGGGTCAAAGGATTAATAAGTTACCCACTGTCATTTTCTATGCTAGTAGGACCCTAAATGATGCATAACTCAATTATACAACCATTAAAAATAATTTTTACCTATTGTGTTTGCATTAGAAAAGTTTCGATCTTATTTAGTTGGTTCACATGTGGTGGTGTATACTAATCATTCCGTTCTTAGATACCTAGTTCAGAAGAAGGATGCCAAAGCCCATCTCATTAGATGGGTTTTACTTTTGCAAGAGTTTGATTTAGAAATTAGGGATAAGAAAGGAGTTGAAAACCTAGTTGCAGACCATTTATCCCAGCTTCCCAATTCCTTGACTGTCGATTCTCCAGTCAACGAGAAATTTTTAAATGAACAGTTATTTATAGTGTCCAGTGAACCATGGTTTGCTGACATTGTCAACTTCTTAGTTTCAGGTGTGACTCTGAATCACTGGTCCACCCAAGATAAGAATAGGTTTCATTCCCAAGTTAAGTGTTTTTTTCTAGGATGATCCTTATTTGTTTAAGATATGTCCGGATCAGATTATTCGACGATATGTTCCTAATCATGAATATGATTCCATTCTCTCTTTTTACCATGATCATGCATGTGGTGGATGGACCTAAGAAGACTGCAGCAAAGGTTCTCTAATACGGATTTTATTGGCCCACTCTTTTTAGAGATACTTTTGATTTTTGCAAGGCTTGTCTCGCTTGCCAGTCTTTTGGTCGTATCAATAAGAGGAACATGATGCCTCTCAACCCTATTTTGGTAGTTGAGTTCTTTGATGTATGGGGCATCGATTTCATGGGACTATTCCCTAATTCTTTTGGAAATTTATACATATTTTTTAGCCGTTGATTATGTTTCTAAATGGATAGAGGCCATACCTTATAAATCTATTAACCACAAAGTGGTGGTCAAGTTTCTCAAAGAAAATATTTTTTTTTCGCTTTGGTACACCATATGCTATAATTAGTGATAGGGGTACTCATTTTTATAATCGGCCTTTAAGGCCTTGATGAAAAAGTATGAGGTCACCAATAAGTTATCTACCCCTTATCACCCCCAAACTAATGGCCAAGTGGAGGTGTCTAATAGGCAGATCAAAAAATCTTAGAGATAATTGTTAATCCCAACTGTAAGGATTGATCTCTTAGGCTCATTGATGCCTTGTGGGCCCATCGAACTGCATTCAGAATTGACCTTGGTCAATCTCCCTACCGTTTGGTGTATGGAAAAACCTGTCACTTACTAGTTAAGTTGGAGCATAAGGCCTTTTGGGCCATCAAGAAGCTCAACTTTGATTTTTCTGATGCTGGTTTTCATCGTAGGCTCCAACTATCTGAGTTGGAGAAACTTAGGAATGATGCCTATAAAAGTTTTAGGATTTACAAGGAAAAGACCAAAGCCTTCCATGACAAGTACATTATGTGCAAATCTTTTACAATCAGTGATAAGGTCTTATTGTACTACTCTCGATTGCATCTTTTCCCTGGTAAGCTTAGATCCTGATGGGGTGGCCCGTTATTATCCATAAGGTTTATCCCCATGGGGCTGTGGAGATTCTGAATCTAGGAATAGGGTTAATTTCAAAGGTTAATGGTTAGTGTTTGAAGCCGTTCCTCAAGTTTCCTACTACTGGTAGTGAAGAGGTCATGGATCTCCATGAACCTTTATACACAGATGATTGACTTTTACCCAGGTATGACCCCCTTGCATTGTCTTTGCTTTTAATTCTTTCCATACATTGAGAACATTGCATGACTTAAGTGTGGGGGAGGGAAATCAGTTTCTTTTTTGTTTTTGTTTTTATATTTATATATATATATATATATATTTTTTTTTCCTTTGCTTTTTTTTTTATTTTGTTTTTGAGATGGCTAAGGATGAATTCCTACTTTGGCTTTTGGTTAATGATCATATCATTCGGTTGCTTGATATATGAATGTAAGAATTTTTTATTAAGGTACCCATCTTGAACACATAAGAACCCTATTGAGAAAAAAAGAAAAAAGCCTGTGTATTGAGATGGGACTCTCGTTTGAAAAATAAGAAACCCTTGTTTTATGGTGTTGGACCATATGTAAGTCTGTGGGTTCCTTATACTTTTGATTTAGAGTTGAGACATTCTTTTTAATTTAGCTTGAGTTAACAGATACACAATTTTGAATGAAGTGTGGAAAATGATATAAATGAAAAGTAAGAGTTGATTTCCTTAGAACTAGACAGGGCATTGCGCCTCAGGAAGCGTGGTGTCTTGATCGAAACTCTTAGGGAAAAAATTTCTAAAAGAACTCTAGCATCACTATCTATGTGGGCAAATGCAAAAAATGAAACTACATAGTAACTTAGGTGTCTGGTGTTTACTCCACCATGTCATTCAGGTCAACAGTAGTGGAGTAGGATAGAGTTATTATGAATGAAAAAAAAGAGAGAAAGAAAACCACACAGTAGGAAAGTATGTGTAAATGTCATCAATACCTTGGTAACATGTTTGGTCAAAAACACTCCAACGCCTTAGTCCTTGGTTCCTTATTACTTCACAAGTGGTCTTGCCTTAAGATAAGGATGTTTTGGAAAAGACAATGTGAGTTCCAAATTAAAGAAATAAGTTTGTGCTTGAAATTGATATGGGGTAGTAAAAATTCAAATGTAGGGGTCCCTAGATCAAGAGTAAGAGAAATTATCTTTGCTTCGGATCGGTAAGGCCCTCACCTTTAGCCAAGGTTGGGATTTTTTTTTTTTTAATTTTGGGTGTATATTCACTACAAATACCTAAGAGACACAACTCGTCCACTAGGGGTGACCTAGGGGTTAAGAGGCTTGTTGCACATGCTAAGTACAACCGTGAATCCTACGAAAGTGAGTTAGGTTTTTTGTTTTTATTCTTTTTCTTTTGGTTTTGCTCGAGGACTGACAAAGTCTAAATGTGGGAGAATTCTGATGAGCAAATTTATGTGTGAAATCTAGGGTAGTAAAACATGCATTTTACATATTTAGAATGGAGCTACCTTGGGTTTTACTCTCTTTTTGTAGGTTTGATATTTTCAATGCCTTAAGGACTATTGGGCGCTATATCTCCAATTTTACACTAAAAAGGTCATGTTTCTTTTCATGGTTGTGAAGAGGACCAAATTCTGAGCAAGATGGACGTATTCATTTAAAAGTACACATCCGTTTGGTTACCCATACAAGTGATTATACTTTTCGGGCTAAAAAAAGAATAATGGATCATAATTGAACCGAGATGCCAAATCAACCCATTTGTAGTTGTCCCAGAGATACAAGAAATATTCCAAATGCCAACAAGGATCGATGAACCACACCCTTAAGTGATTGAAGATTTGTTTTTAGTAACAACAACTACCTAGCGTAGTTTGTGATACCCTACTTTTTGAACCTGGTCTAATTACACGGTTGACCCGGTTTAACCATGTAGGACCCGAACCAGAGAGGGTTAAGGCGGGTTCCTTATGGACCATGATAGCAAGGGTGACTTTGAACACAGGTTGGCCAGACAAGTCCGAGTCAGTACCAGAGGAGACGGGTGTACCCAAGCCGTGCACATGCACGTATCATAAGACCATGTACGGATAATGCTGGTATGTAGTCGTATCCTAAAGCGCATATGTATAATACACCTTGTACCGAGAGTGAGATACATGTCGAGAGTCGAATTCCATCAAAATCCCACTTGTTGGCCCATTTTCGACCCTCAAGTGGGCGGTCACAGGTGGGCGCATCCGCCTACCTGAGTGACCTACCCATGTGGTTACTAGATGTTTTAAAAAGTATAAATAGCATTATTGTGTTTTTCATTTTCTCATTTATTACATTAGGGAGTTGGTGAGAAGGGTAAAGAAGCGAGAGAAAAGAAGGGAGAAAAGAGAACGGAGAAGATGAAAGGGGAAGGAAGAGGAAGAAGAAATGGATTTAAGCGGCGCCAAGGTTTGATCTTCCCATTCCGACGCCGGAAGAGTGATTCCCAACACGAGATCTACGATTGGAGGTGAGCAAAGGCTATGTTTCTTAAACTTTCACCAAATCCAAGTAAAACCCTTGATTTGGGTAGAGTTCCTTGAGGTCTTGTAAATCCCCCTTGAGATGATGAATCTAAGGTTTAATAGATGGTCTATGTGTTGATTTTGAAGGATTTGAAGAAGTGTTTACAAGATTGGAGAAGCATTGGTGATTTCTTGAGCTAAGAAGTGATTTTGGGGTTTGGAAAGAGTTCTTGAGCAAAGAAGGTAAGATGGCTCTTCAATCCTTAAATCTAACTTAGATCTAGGTTAGAATCATCTTATAAGACCTTGAATGTGTGTAAAATAGGATTGGAAAATCCCCATTTGATTCCCCAAAGGTTGGAGAAAGTTTCAAGGAAAAAGGCATTTTTTCGCCCTCACAGGTGGGTTGAGACCGGTGGGCCGACCGACGGGCTGACCTGCCCACCGATCATGACTGGCGGGCCGACCTACTCACCTGAGAGGACCGGCCCAATGTCCCCACTGGCGGGCCGACCCGTCCACCTGAGAAGATCAGTGGGCCGTGACAGGTGGGCTGTCCGACCCACCTGAGAGACCCCTAACGTGATTTTTGTGTCCGAATGGACCCAAAACGGACATGCAACCTTATTTTATGATTCTAAACATGATTTTGTCATCAAATATTATTATTTTTGATCCCAAAGTGGTGAAATACTAACCCCATTCACTTATGATAAGTTCACCAAAATTTACGTTTCTCGCGTCGGATCTCACCCGTACCCGACGTGAGTCTTTGTACACGACAAATAAGTGGGGAGAGGACGTTTGAATTTATTTTAAAGCTTGTTTGGTATCATTCAATTGTATCTAGACTAGCCATGTCATCATGCAAATTATGTGTAGCGTAGTCATCCTCCTATAATTATGACATGTGTGTTGTGTTTTAATTTCTCAATGCTAAATGATTGATGTGCTTATATGATGAATGATGGGATCACTGTGCATGATCCATTATTAGACTAAATGCCGTAGTCGGCTTGGAAACGAGTGCATTGGTGGCCCGTGGAATGGGATGTGGTGGCACTATGCAATCGTACTATATCATATAGGAGCATGTGGTTTAGGATTATCATCTTCTCGTGCTATGACCCTTCCCAACAGGGGTTGAGGTGTTGGGTTATCACTTGGGGGGAAGCAGTGGTCGCGGGTATCAGGTCACTATGGCGGTTAGACATATGCCCGGCTAGTCATTAGGATAGTCGGTAACCTCAGTGGTATATTCAAGAGGGCCAATCGTACTGCTTTTAAATTGCTGGAGTCAACACCTTTACTTTCTGTCATTTACTTTTATGTTGAGAGCCGGTAGTTGGTATGCTTTACTTTTCTGAGTAATCACGGTGGTCCTTCTCCGACAGCCCTATGGACGTATCTCGGGATGGAGTTCGAGGCTCGTACCCGGAGTATATGCACACTGTGGTTGTAGTAACACTAAACCAAAGACTTAGTAATGTTTAGGTGGATGAGCTTTAAAATGAATTACATAGCATGTAGTGCATATGGATGTGATTGTTGTGAGGATTGTTGTGTGGTCCTTCTTTTCACTTACTGAGCTAGTGAGCTCATCCCCCGTGCACACCTCTTTTAGATGATTTTGTAGGTCACCGGCCTGAAGATCAAGGGTTGGGCCCCACAATTGAGTTTCCCAATGAGGATTGGTGGGTCCTCGAGGAGTATGAGCACGGTACGGATTGCACGTGCGAGGGCTATGCTGCGGGACCGCAGTATTGATGCCGTACAAAGTTTTACTTTTTGATTCTTTTGATAACCATTTTTTGTGTACTTGATACGTGAATTGTTATTCTTTTTGTGTAAATATCATGCCTGCGGACCCACATGTATTTATCTATATACTACAATTTGGATATCAAGTATAATGGGGGTATTTACAGGTAAATTAAGTCTTCCGCTGAACTTTTGAACATTTATTTTAGATGCGTGTATGTTGTGATTGGGTACTGTATCAGATGATCCTAGCAGGTTTGGGTTAACCGGAGTTAACCCGGTCACCGGTCCGGTTCTGTGTGAACGGGATGTGACAACGGTGGTATCAAAGCGTGATGCTCTATCCACTCACAGCATACCATTTAGAACCCATAGAATCTATAATAGGAAATGGGATTGGGTAAATGTAAAAACTTTAAAGAGTTAAAAGCAAAAAAAAAAAAAAAAAATGGTTGTATTTAATTATTGCATTTCATGGCATGCATTAGAGAAAGTTTGCTTGGAATAAATGAAACATTAGTTATTTGATTTCATAACCCATCGAGTATGGATTGAACGAAATTTTGGCAGCATAACGACGCTAAAACAAGATTTCCCAAATTTTTCATACATAAGCACCTGATAGACAACATATATATACAAATAAGCGTAATCGATAAAGACTAACTAACGTTGTTACAACTAAATTACAATAAGTTATCAAGCATAAAAAACTAACCACAAGTCACTAACAACATCACACCATACTAGCAAGTCCAATTACAGAGAAGAGTACAAAAAAATATATAATGACAATATAAACAACATAGAGACAAGTAAAAAGTTGATTTAGACGGGCGAGCTAAGTCCTCAGAGACCCTCGTCATCGTTTAACTCTACTACTCCATCCCTCCTAGGCGTCGATCTAACATTGACCCGATAGTCGTAGTAATCAAACCTTGAGTTCACTAGTTGTACATCCCTCCAGAGTCAGAAAAAAATCAGTTGAAATAGCGTTGGCCGTTGTGTCCGAATCCTCGCCGAATCTTAGGAAAGAACTCTCTAATGTAGCCTGCCTTTCTAAGATATTTTCCTCTCTAGTGGCACTCTCATCTAGTCTTCTCAGAAGCTGATCTTACCCATCTTTCAAGGCCCTCATAGTAGTCATCATACTCTCAAAGTCAAAAGCACCACTCTCAGGTGGTGGGGCTCTATGCTATGGGCCTGCAACCCTCGTAAAGTCAGGATCAGCATCTCTCGAATCAAGAGGCTCCTCCTCGAGGATATCCTCGTCCAGAAAGTCCTCCTCCTCGAATTGAGGAACATAATCCTCATCCTCCTCACTAATTTCCTCCTCCTTCATGGGGACATCCTCCCTGTGGGCATTCCCCCTGTCCTTGCCTCTTTGAGCTCTTGCTCTCTGAGGTACATCCATAAGAGCTTGGAGACCCATCCTTTATAGGTTTCTCCTGTCAAATTTGTCCGCTGGGGTCTTTCCCTCCTCACCACTCTCATCCACCCCAAAGAACTCAAAGACCCTGGTGAGGATCCTACCATATGGAAAACCTCCATCCTCAGGGTGTGTGGTATGATGCTCCATAGTCTTAAGTATAATGTAGGGCAAGCATAAGTGCTCGGCACCTCCCTCCAAGGCCTTATAGATGCAAAAGGCTATGTAGGCTGCCATGAAGCCTACTTTGTTCTGGTGACCTCCTCTAGGGAGTAAATTAAACTGAACCAAGCAAGCAAATACACGAACCTCTGGGTAAAATTTCATCTCGGAATCCGGATGCTCCTTGCTACCACAAATGATCTCATAAATGTGGTCCTGCGTCTCCAAACTTAAGGATGGGCCCACGGGCTTACTCCTTGGGGGACTGTAGAATTGATGCCCAACTGACGAAATATCTAAAATACTAGCAAGGGTGTCCATAGTCAAGCGAATGTTCACCCCCTTCACCATGCTGGTGATTGAGTACTCCCCATACTAGTAAGAGACCTCCAAATTACAGTAGAATCTTTGAACCAGTTGTTCATAGCATGGACGATTGATGTTAAGGATGGACTGCCAACCCAGTGCAGTAAATCTCTCTTGAAGTTGAATCTTGTTGAAATCACTGATTACCACGGTCTTTTCCATCATCACATACCTCTTTAGAAAGGTCTGCCAATTGGTTGCCGCCTCCAAACTTTGGAAGAGTCCCTCATCATAGTCTAAAGGATCGATGGGGGCATGTCCTTGTCGCCTTGTGCGAAGGGCTGGGGAACTAGTCCCTACACTTTTCCGCTTAGAAGTTGTGGCCCTACGTCGATTGGAAGAGGATGCGGGTTCCTTGCCCTTGCGAGAAGACATCCTAGTAAGAAAAGAGAAGGAATAATGATAAGTAAGGATATTGTATAACAAGGGAAACAAATAGGTGGGTGAGCAAGCACATGTAAATGCACCTAAATACATAATGTGGATCATTGTAAAAGAGGAGTGGTTAAGCCATGGAGAAATGAATAGGAGGAAGCCCCCAAAATATGACATCCACTAGCATGTTGCAAAATAGAAAAGTAACAAAGGAGTATAAAGCACGACAAGTGAGAAGTGATGGAAAACCCCAAATTTCAATGTGCAAGTTCAATCTAAGAAAATGAAAAGTCCCATAATAGTGTAAAGCTTGAAGCTTACATGTCTATGAATGAAATGCCTATCATTATACAATCAATATTATGCAAAGAAATCTTCTATTATGACATTGAGGTGCAAGGAATGAAAGAGATTTAAGTTGTCCACAAGTATGAAATGATGTGAAGAGAATCATAGAAACCCATAAATTTTTTTCAAGAAACCCAACACAAAAGAGATGGGTTTTCGTGGAAAAGAGATGGATTTTCATAAGAAAGAGATGGGATTTCAAGCATATACAAATTTCCATGATCTCTCTAACATTATAAGTGCAAATCAAGAATGAGGAATTTCATTTGAGTTGTTAGTTGGGGAGAAAAGGGTAGAGATAGAAGAAAACCCCAAATTGGAAAAATTAGGGCATGGGTTGGGATTTTCTCTCATAGATTGGGTAGTAAAGCCCAAAACTATGAATGAATCACAAAGAAAGCATCATATTCTCATGGAATGATTGTTTTATGGAAAGAAACAAGAAAAAAATCAAGATTTACGAAGTATAAATGGATTCAACCTCAAAAATACATGTTCCAAGAAGAGAAACGGAGAAGAGACTTACTTGAGAGTGAAAAGAGTTTGGATCTTCCAAAATCTACAGAATCGTTGAGTGAAATCGCAAGTGGACGCGCCAAGAATCTCCCAAAAATCGCCCCAAGTAGGCCAAGAGAAGGAATGAGAGAAAGAGGAGGAAACAGGGGCTTAAAAGCCCCTGTGCCTTTTCGCCTCAGGTTGGACCGGCGGGCTGACCCGAGCTGCCTGCCGGTGGCAGCCCGCCAGTTGGGAGAAAAAAAGAAAAAAAAGAAAAAAAAGGGGAGATTAATATATATATATATATATAATATTGATAGGTAATAATGAAAAAAAAAAGAGGGAGTCGAGTGGGACCATCATCCTACTTGTCGAAGCACTAGCACCATATTTTTGGGATTTAGCTATGGCTAGTTGCAAGACATCATACACTATAATACCCGTGGGTTGGCATATGATTGTGTGCCGATGTAAATTCCAAGGTACTTAACCAATGTTTGTGTATGGTATGTTCTGGATGCAAGGACACGATGGTATGTACTAGATTCAGTAGCAATGCATGAGGTACCTCACGTGGTCCTTGTCCGGTCGATCGACCACCAAATCCTAGAAGGTCCTGCTCGGTGGGGCAAACCCCACTCCCACAACCTCAAGAAACCTTTGATCAGGGTGTGGCACAAAGGGAACCACCTGTGACTATACTTCCAGATCCTCCACAAGTCATCACTCTGGGTGATGTTGCAACCATAATCCAGCAGTCACAACAAGCCTTCCAACAACAAATGCTCCAGTGGTAGCAAGCATTTATGGTTGCTATACAGCAACAACTAGACCTTCCTCATCCCGGTCAACATCCCAGGATAACTAGACCACCAGACCCACCTGTAGATCTGATATGGGGCCACAAGCTGGAGGTACACCTCTAATTCCGCCACTCAGCATTCCTCCGTATATGGTGCCCCCTCCATACCCTTACTATACGGCATATGCACCCAATTACCCTGTAGGTACCATGGACCTCCGCCCCCGCCACGGGATCGCGATACTGCACGTAGCGCGTGTACACACGCTCTAGGGTTCAACCCTAATGAGATGAGATAGTATCCCCTGGTCGTCAAATGCCAAGGGGGGGATACACGCTATGGGTAAAAGGGAGTCGCCACCTAGAAAAGGGTCTAGGACCATAAATGTCTCCCCCAATCAAGGGAGAGAGACTAATGACTCTGATGGATAAGGCTAGTTTGCACCAAGATTCTGGGCAAGTGTCAAGTGACAGACTGGGAAGGTGTTAGGCACCCAGTCTGCCCGACCCGAAGGCCGGTCTCTTTTTGTTTGACCGAAGTTTGTTTGTACCCTACTAACTAGTCCTAAATCTAGGTCACTGAAAACCCTAAACTAGGTATCTAAGCATGACATGTGAAAACCCTAAACCAAATGTCTAAATTATGCTAGCTAGGTTATGACGCAAATAATGAAATGATTACACTAATTAAATAAGCCTAAATGATTTAATTAATGTATTATGAGTCTTAGATTAAGCTAATGAAATACGCCTAAACCTAGGATTAGTTTAGCAACTTATGAAACCCTAAATTAAACTAATTCGATTAATTGAGCCTAACCTAGATGGATGATTAATGAATTTATGAAATCCTAAATTGAATCAGTTAAAATGGTTAATCCTAATCCTTAGTAATTTGTGAAATAAATTATTGCAATCCTACTTAATCTAATTGGTAAAAATATTTTTAAATTAAATGGGGCCTAATTAAATTAGAAAAGTTAAATGGGCTAATTACATTAAATGAATGCATTTTTTCTAATCTACCTAATCTAGTATAGGAGGATTAAACTAAACCTAAGGTTTAATTAAATTAATTATGAAACCTAATTGGACTAATTATGTCTACTTTAAGCTAATCCTAAGATGAGTTAAACATTTTTCAAAACCCTAGTTAATCTAATGAGAAGAGAATCTTTTAACTAATTAATCTAGTTAATTATCCTACATTAAATAACTAATTAGTTGATTGATTAAAATAAACAAACCCCTAGAGGGAAAAAGATTGGTAACTACACAAGTTTAATAAATTGAATTGAATGAAGAAATCAAATGCAATGATTTAAAAAGCTAAATTAACAAACCACAATTAAATAAACAACAGTTGAAATGACTAATTACATTAACTAAGTTACTTTAATTAATCTAAATTAATACTACACTAATGCAAGTGAATGTTGGAGTACAAAAGATAGGAGATAGTAAGAAAACCCAAATCCCCAATACGCACCTAATGCTACGAGCCGGTTTGAGGGGCCAGCCACGCCCGTCCTAAACTAAACACGCCCTAAACTACGTCCCATATATTATTAAGAGATAAAAGAAAACAGAAAAAAGAAAATCATGTCAAAGATCCTTATCCGATGTTGGCAAAAAGAAAAATAGATTCAAGTACGGTCTAATCACCACAGATCTCAAACCCAACAAAGAAAAGAGAGCATAGTGAGTTTTTCTTCTTGTATTTCCTATTATAAAATATATATACCTCCCTTTACTCTCTTTCATAAACAATATGAGATTAAACATTCCCTACTGTTCTGCTTTAAACAAAAAGCAATATCAAGCAGATCAATGGTTCAGACCTTGTGGACAATAACAACATGGGAAGTTAATAGTGGTGTTTTGAAACTCATATAATACAACTCCACAAATCAAATATTAAGTACTTCACATAACAGGACAGAGAGGGAGCTTCAAAAGAGATTGTTCCACTAGGGAGAGCCAGTAACTCTCAACATATTGGGGATCTATCAATGGCACTTGCTTTTTTGCACTCGAAAATGGTGGCACACTGAGACAATTGACATCTTCAGGCAACCCGATGTTGGGTTTCCTGCAACATATTGGGAGATCTGTGGATTTTGTGCAAATGGACAGGAGCAGCAGTAGGGAAGGAAAAGAGAAGAAGAGAAGAAGAAGAAGAAAAGAAGGAGGTGCAGGCTCGGATTCGGTTTCAGCAGCAGGGAAGGATATTTTCACAGAGAATAAAATCCAGATTTAAAAGAAATCAAAATAAACAAAATCAGATGGTCAAACAATGTTGGAACTGGGATCGAGTTCAACAAATCAATAATAGAACAGCTACTGAAAATCAGGGATCAATCTACTGGTTAGATCAGCAAATAGAAGGTAATCTTAGTCGATCTAGGATAGGGGGGAAAAAGTAACTTCACAGACCAAAACAGAAATGAGAATGTAGAGATCTAAGAAAAAAATCGATTACAGTATATGAATTAATAATCAACCAACAGAATGGCAGCAGTACTAGATTGATTATAAATCAGAAACTCAGATTTAACAAATGAAGGGAGAAAGGAGTAGTTGCAGGTTTGGTTAGGAAGAAAAAGAGAAGAAGAGAAGAAGAAGAAGAAAAGAAGAAGAAAAAGAAGAAGAGGAGAGGGAGGTTCGGTTGCTGCTGCAGGAGAAAAAAAAGAAAATAAGAGAAGAAGAAGAAGAAAAGAAGAAGAACTAGTTGCAGGTTCGGCTGGAGAAAGAAAGAAAAGAAAAGAAAAGAAGAAGAAGAGGGGAGGGTTAGGTTGTATGAAAAATTCTGATCCGAGGGTCCAGATTGAAAGAACAAAAAGTAACTTAAAAAAGACTAAACCAAATAAAGGTAAACATGTAAAACAAAAAAAAACAATTAAACTTAACTAAACTAAAAGAATAAACATGAATATCTTTAATTGGACCGAAATAAATCAATTTACATCTAATAAACCGTATTTAACCAAATTGAGACTAATTAAACATAATTAATCTAAATAAATCAATGATTAATAAATTAGGAACTAATTTATTAATTAAACTAATTATAAATCACTATTGGAAGGAAAAAAAAATACCTTAAACCGGCTTTAATAAAAAAAACAAGGGGAGATAACCCTTGTGCTTTAAGCCCCGAATCGAACCGAACCGGACAAGATCTCCCGGCTCAAGGAAGAATTAATGTATTAAACTTTTAAACTTGGAGAATGTTTGATTTTAGAGGGAATTAGCAAAAACCATATTCCTTCTCCCAAATCCTTTTTCAATTTTTCTCCCCCCTTTTGGAAGAGGGGAAGGGCTATTCTTATAGCCTTGGGACTTGGGACAATTCTCTCAAATTTCCGATGTGGGACTAAAAAACTAGAGAGAATTGTCCCAAAAGGCTTGCTTTTGGACAAAGGGGTTTGGGCGCCACGTGGCACGCTTTGATTGCTCGGAATGGAATCTGATACCGAACTTTGGAGTCAACTTTCGGGGGTCATATCTTTCAAACCGTTTATCGGAATTCGACGTGTAATATGTTATTAGAAAGCTCAGTCCGAGCACTATCCAATGATGTGAGACACGATTATAGTCTCGATCGGGAACCTTTACAAAAATATGCATAAAGTAGGGACCCGGATCGTATAATGAAAGAGAGAATCGGACGTCGATTCGCATAGTTCTCGCATCAAAGTGTAATGTCCGACTTGAGGAGACAAACAATAATAATCCACAACATCAAATTCTAATTTTTGAAAACATTTTCTCTTGAACGTTTATAGGAAAAATTTGTCATTTTCTACTCTAAGTTTGAAAATTCTCCAAGTCTAAAATATCCAACATGTAATCCTTCATATTGTCATCATTGCCGGGGGGTGACAAAATTCGGTGTCTACAGTAAGGTCATTGTATCTTTGGTCCTTGTATGTACAAAGATTTTATGTGATTCTTCTTTATATATGACTTTCTCTTTTTTCTTTTTTTTGTTGTGAGTGCCTTGAGCTTTCCATGAAGTTAAGTATTAAGATGTAGTGAGCTCCTATTGTGATTAAGTGTTAGAACTCGTACCACGGTTGAGAGGCTCGAGTTTGAATATGCTCGAGCTCACCGTAATTAAGGGTTGAGATGCTCGAGTTTAAATGTGCTTGAGCTCGTACCACCATTAAGGGTTGAGATGCTCGAGTTCATACCACAGTTAAGAGTTGAGATGCTCGAGGTACAATGTGCTCAAGCTCGTACAGCAATTAAAGGTTGAGATGCTCAAGGTACAATGTTCTCGAGCTCTTATCGCAGTTAAGGGTTAAGAGGCTCAAGGTACAATATGCTCGAGCTCGTACAGCAATTAAGGTTTGAGATGCTTGAGTTTGAATAAAGGTTAGCCGTACAACAAAAACAGGTGAGATCCTTGCATGATTCTTTATTAACAGATGGAATCCTAAATATCCTCTTCAAAGTAACAACTCATGTGGGGATAATGAACTTTCATTTAAATGAAGTAGGATTGAGGGCTCATGCCAAGGAACTGTTGGGGTCTTACTGATAAAATTTCTTGAGATTAACAGAATTCCATGCCCGTTTGATTTCATTTCCTTCCATAATCTCAAGATGATAAGTGTCTAACTTGATTATCTTTACGATCCGGTGAGGACCTTCCCAGTTGGGTGCTAACTTCCCCTGGTGCTTTGGGTCTGATACCTTTGTTCGTCGTAACACCAGGTTACCCATCTGAAAGTGTCACTCGTTGATCTTAGAGTTGTAGTGTCTCATCACTCGCTATTGGTACTCCGCCATCTTTTCCTGTGGGTAGTCTTGTAGTTCATCTAATAAATCAAGGTTGTTCTCAAGGCCATCCTTGTTTGTCTGCTCATTGTACGCTTAAACTCGCAGTGACAGTACACCAACCTCCACCAGACTGAGCGCTTCTATGCTATATGTGAGTGAGTATGGGGTTTCTCCCGTGGCAACCCTTTCATTCGTCTTATGGGTCCAAATGATACTTAGTAGTTCTTCTGCCCATTTTCCCTTGCATCGTTCAGTCATTTCTTGAGGCCCTGGAGGAGAGTTCTGTTGGCATTCTCTGTTAATTAATTCGTCTGGGGATATCCTACTGCAATCTTGCCTATGGTCGATCATCAGCTCACCACACAATTTTCTAAAGCTCCTATTGTCAAACTATTTGCCATTGTCGATGATCAGCACTCAAGGTATTTTGAATCTAAAAACGACTGACGTTCTGAAGAAGGCCGATGTCTTTGCTTCTATGATGGTCGCTAATAGCTCAACCTCAATCCACTTGGTGAAGTAATCAACTGCTACTATCATAAATTTTCCTTGCTTTGCGGCTATAGGGAAAGGTCCCAGTATGTCCATCCCCCACATGGCAAAAGGTATTGGACTGTTCAAGGTGCTCAATTTTGTTGTGGGCCATCAAGAGACTGGTGTGAAGTACTGGCACTTGGGGCATTTCTTGGCATACTATAATGAGTCCCTTGTCATTCTTGGCCTGTAGAATCAATGACATAGTATTTTGTGAGCTAAGGCTCTCCCGCCAAGGTGCTGACCATAGATTCCTTCATGAACTTCTTTCATGTACTCTGCATCCCAGGGACCGAGTCACTTGAGGAAGGGGCCAACAAAAGATCTTCTGAGCAAAGAACCATCCTCGACCACTATAAATCTGATCGATCAAATTTTGGACCGTTTGAGCCTCCTTGGGGTCTAGGGGCAAAACTCCTTCCTTTAGATAAGATATTATAGGGCTCATCTAGTTGCTTTCTTTATCGATCTGCATCACATCTGGCTTGGTCAGGCTTGAGTGCGGGATGACTTCAATGAAAATTGATGGAGAAATGTCCATGCATGGCGACATGGCTAACTTTGATTTTGGAGATGAAGATTTGAGGGGAGTGGAGTTTCCTCATGACAATGCCATGGTCATAAGTCTACGAATAAGGGCCCTCATAGTAGAAAGAGTTCTGGTAGACAACGGAAGCTCGGTGGACATTATATTCTAGGAAGCATTTAGGAGGATGGAGATCGAAGAAGAATGACTAAAGTCAGTTAATATTCCTTTGTGCAGTTTTTCGGGACCACCCGTACTACCAAGGGGAATGGTAGAGCTCCAAATTCGAGTAGGAACGGGAGAACTGTAAATATCAACCATGATAAATTTCCTGGTGGTCGATACTCCCTCAGCATACAATGTCATACTGGGCAAATCAAGTCTGAATAGCCTTAGGGCAGTAGTCTTGACCTACCATCTCAAAATGAAGTTTCCCACTGAGAGAGGTATAGGGGAATGTCGAGGCGACCAACTGGAATCCATAAGATGCTATGTCAATACCTTGAAGGACACCCATAAGCAAAAGGACATACTCATGGTTGAAGTTGATGACCATAGGAAGGAAACGAAAGTCACCAGAGGTGAGCCAGCAGAGGAGTGAGTGCCAATAAACCTCTTTGAGATGGACACTTCCAGACAACTCTTCATTGGAGCTTCGTTATCAACCAAAGAGAGAGAAAGGTTGACAATGCTGCTGAGGAATGATGACTTGTTTGTATGGTCGCCAATGGATATGCTAAGCATCGACAAAAGGGTGATCAAACATAAACAGAGCATTGATCCAACATATCGACCAGTCAAGCAGAAGAGAAGGACATTCACACCGGATAGGCAAATGACCATTGAGGAAGAAGTAAACAAAGTCCTTAAAGCAAGGTTCATCAGAGAGATATGGTACCTTGAGTGGGTGGCAAACATGGTGTTGGTAAAGAAGACAAGCGGAAAATGGCACATGTATGTCGACTTCACTTACCTCAACAAAGCATTCCCAATATACCAATATCCATTACCAAGCATAGATCTCCTCATCGATGCAACTACGGGACATGACCTCATGAGCTTCATGGATGCGTATTCTGGGTACAACGAAATCAAGATAAGCAAAGTTAACCAACCAAAGACCATGTTCGTCATAGATAAAGGACTCTATTATTATGAGGTCATGCCCTTTGTCCTGAAGAATGTTGGCACAACATATCAACGACTGGTCAATCATATTTTCAAATCACTGATCAACAAAAATATGGAGGTCTACATAGATGACATGCTCGTGAAAAGTAGAAAGGCATCCGACCATGTGACCAACCTTAAAGAAGCCTTCGTAGTCCTAAGAAGGTACAATATGAAATTCAACCCGAACAAATGTGCATTTGGTGTAACCTTAGGAAAGTTCCTGGGATTTATGGTTTCAAGCAGGGGCATAGATGCCAACCCAAACAAGATACGAGCAATCGTGGAGATGATGGCACCAATGATGATAAAGGAGGTACAGAGGCTGACGGGCCAGATAGCAGCACTTGGTCGGTTTATCTCTAATGTAGGTGAAAGATAGCTCCCATTCTTTCAAACTCTGAAGGGCGCCAAAAGATTTGAATGGACACCAATCTGCCAAGAAGTTTTGAAGAGCTCAAGTATCTCTCCTCTCCCCCTTACTGTCCAAGCCAATAAAGGGGATGAGCTACAAATCTACCTCGGCATCATTCCAGTCGCAGTGAGTGCAGTCTTATTGAAGGAAGAAGAAAAGTGCCAGAAACTGATATTCTATGTGAGCAAAATCCTAGCCATATGCAGAGCTGAGGTATACACAGGTCGGGAGGCCGACATATGCTTTAGTGATAACAGCACATAAGTTATGACCATACTTCCCCGCCCATGCCATCACAGTGCTAATCGACTAACCACTAAGGAAAATATTTTATAGCGCCAGTGCATCGCGCAGAATGATCAACTGGGACATGGAATTGGGGGAGTTCGGTATCGCATTCCACCAGAGGATAGCAGTCAAAGCCCAGGCACTAGACGACTTCCTGGTCGAGTGTACATGAGAGGGAGAACAAGATGGGGGAGAGCAGGCACAGCAGGTCGAGAGGAAACCCGACCAGAACAAAGGGGTACTAACCAATTGGAACCTGTTTGTAGACGGGTTATCATGCTCGATAAGAAGTGGAGCAGGTGTCATTCTGATAAGCCCTGACAGCTTTTCGGGTACAGTGTGCACTCAGATTTTCCTTTCGAGTATCCAATAACAAGGTAGAGTACGAAGCCCTTTTGGTCGGTATCAAGCTTGCAAGATCATTGGAGGTAGGACGACTATCAGTACACAACAACTCTCAGTTGGTCGTGTGTCAAGTATTAGGCAAATATGCGGCCAGGGAGAACCGGATGGGAGAGTATATAAAGATGGTGAAAGACGTCCTAGCAACGTTCGAGACAATAAGTATAAGAAGGATTGCATGAACAGAGAACACTTGGTGAATGCACTATGTAATGGCATGGTCAGTATTGCCTTTTTTCTTTGGATACTTAGTGTAGAACACTCCCCCATCATAACTTTTTTGTGCTGACCTAGAATCTCCACCACCCGCCGGCCCTCCTGAGATTGTTGTTATGATCTGAGCAATTGAATCACCTTGACCATCATAGTCGATTGTTCTCCCACTTGGGGCTTTGTTGCTGACGTGATTCTCGACCACGACTATGGTGCCTATATCGATTGTACCGAGCATCATCTCAATGTGTTTCCCAATGATCCCCCCTTTCTCTATGTTGCGGAGGCTCTCTTCCTTGGGTACGGTTGTTATCGTGCCTCTCAGTAAACCTCTTCAGGAACCCCTCCTGAATGAGTTCTTCTATGGCGATCATGAGCTCGAGACAATCATTAGTTGAATGACCATGGTCTCTATGATAGTCACAATACTTTTGCCGACTATGACTCTCTGGGGGGTAATCATCTTCCTCGGGGCTTTCATCTTCTCTCTTTCCATGGGGCTTTTATTCATTAGCATATGGGACCTCAAGTTATTAAGCATTGAACTTGTAGCCCCGGCCTTTTTCATCTTGATGATAACTTCTCTGTCGGTCCCCCTAGGGGTTTATACTTCGCTCTTTGGCCATGAACTCTTCTGCGTTGCTGTATCTATGGATTTTCTCCCATAACTGAGCAAGGTTTTTGGGTTCTGACTTGAAGAGGGAAAACTTTAACCACTCCTCAAGAATCCCAGTCTTCAAGGCCAAAAGCTCCACGGTTAGGTCGAGGTCCCTGATTTCTAGCTTTTCTAAGTTGAACCTGTTTACAAATTGCTAAAGGGTCTCTACGGGTTGGTGCTTCACATTCATGAGGTTTGATGAAGTTTTTTGGCACATGTTACTCTCCATGAAGCAATCTAGGAATCTCCTGTTAAGCTACTTGAAGTTGCATATAGACCTTAGTTCTTGACTCGAGAACCAAGTCGTAATGGGACCTTGAAGAGACACTGGAAATACCCTGCATAATAGGGCTTCGTAAGCTCCTTGAATTGTCATGATTGATCGGTATGTGTGTAGGTGCTCCTAATGATCTCTTATTCCATCATAGAGGTGGAACATGGGTATTTTGAAGTTGGCCAGCAATGGTATGCACATGATCTCCTCGAATGAGCTTTCGCCAAACATCTCAAGCTCTTCTACTTCCTTCTCTTTGTCGCCTCCCATCATCCTATCAACCTTAGCCTGTAACTCCCTGAACTAAAGTTTGAGGGTTGCTTGGGACAGACCATTGCATCCGTGTGATACTTCCTCTGGGCCAGGTTGCCTATGTCCTTCTTTTTGTTCAGCTTTCACACTCCTACCATCGCCTCCTTCTTCTCTGTGGTGAGAGTGTGCTTCACCGCTCTTCCCTGGGTGATTTGTGTGGCTACAACAATCTGGGCCATCACCTCTTCCTCGTTTGGGTAGAGGTTGCGCTCCTTTATTCCCTGGGAATGGTCCTGGCAGTTACCATGGCTCGAGCTTCCCTCAGCCGAGTTAGATAGGCTAGGACTGGTTTTTTCTGGATTTTCCTTCTCGTGGCCATGGTGATTGGGTTCACCTATCTGGGGTTGCTTGACGAAGCTCTTGAAGGCTTCTCTGATCACCTCTGCTAGGTGTTGTACTTGATCCTACAGATTGTGGAAATGTTCTACCCTTACAGGCTGTGGTGAGGTAGTCCGAGTGCCTGAATTTTCTGATTTAGGAGCATTTGCTGCACCATCAATGGTAAGATCTTGCTCGATCTCCCTGTCGCCTCCTGATGGTTTTCCTAAAGTGTCGGATATAGCGGTTGTCCTCTTTATTTGAATAGATCCTGGTTGTGTTCGTCATTCTTCTCTCTCAATTGTACTGATAGAGATAGAGTTAAAATGGCTTGTCGTAAAGTTTCCCACAGGTGGTGCCACTGTTAATGCATGATTCCAGGTGATGTGGACCTGCACAACACAGATTAAAGGCTGGCCTGGATGGAGCTCCAGAACCAGGCTCCAATGCTAAAGTTAGGTCTCAGTATCCTCATTCTTACGTAGAGTAATCAGTCAATCGAGAGTCTTACCTGCAACTCTGGCTTGGTGCACCTTATATAGGCGACTCGAGTCCTTCTCATTGGTTGAGGGTCTCTGGCATGTCGACATGGGTCCTCTTCTTATTAGAGAAATCATCCTTTGTCGTGGCTGAGCTGGCTAGGCCTATAACGGTTAACTCAACTTGGGTTGGTTGTCATAACGGCTAACTTGACATGGTACGGTCCTATAACGGCCAACCTGACCACGGGGAGGTTCTACAGTGGCTAACTTGATCGTAGTGGGTCTAGGAGTTAGATAATTGCTGACCCTGGTTAGTTACCTCAATCGTAGCTTAAGTTGGTCATCAATGTGGGGACTCCATGTGTGAGTAGGTCATAAGGTCAGGGTCCCTCTTGTTGGTCGAAGGGGTCTGCTCATGCTCGTACTAATGAGGTCGGGGGTAGGGCCTCTTGACCATTGACCAGTCAACAGACATATGGTATATCATATACCCCCCACTCTCTTGAGCTCCTAGCATAAGAGGTCAGGGGAGTGTCTCTTGCATCCAAGTACGAGCTTCGACCTCTTCAATGACTAGTCAACGAGTATATTGATATATCACCTTCCATTCTTATTTTATTTTCCTTTGTCCATGTTTTAATAACCCTTCTAAGTTTTCCTTAAGATTTTTCCTATTTTCAAAACTGCCAGTGTGCCACCCTTCTTTGAAACTTCAATCAATTAACAGAATTGCAATCTTCCGTAAGGCCCAATTTGCTTGATGGAGACAAGTGAAAAATGTCAAAAAGTGGGGGGAAAATAGGTAGTATTCCACAGAATATAAAAAACCGACCTTGTTTAGTTGTTAGGGTGGGAGAATGAAAGAAAAAACTTTGCATAAATCACAGAGAAGTGTTGGCAGATATGGCAATGAAATTTTCCCACCCCGTCCCTCTACAAAGTCCCATCAATTTTGAGACTTTCTGGGAAGAGAGAGTTTCTTCCAAATGCTCCACCATAATCTTCTTTCCATTATCCTCGTTGCACGAATTACTAAGCTTTCTAAGAGTAGCACTCGTCGATCTCTCCCAAGGTAACCTGACCATTGTGTGTGTGGTTTTATCCTCAATTGTTGGCTTGAATTTGAATTCTTAGGTGATAATTTTGTACTCACGAGATATGTCTTGGAAGTGAGCTTTTACAGCCATGACCTACCTCTTCCCCTTTCCGGGTGGATTTTTGGATTTCTTGTTTGCGCAAGGTGTGGACGATCTTAGGAGTAGGGAAAACGCCCATTTAGATGAGCTTCTACTTGATCTTCTCGGTGTCTGGTTCAAACGATAAGGTGGGAATTCCAGTAGGTGCCCCACTCGAAGCTTCCATGGTTCCTTGAGCAGTTGCAGCATTTCGTCGATTGTCTCCTTGAAGAAGAATAAGAAGAAAGCAAGGAAAGTAAAGAAAACTAGCTGAAATAGGTTTTGTAATTAATATGAGGCCCTCATTAATTAGGTTTCCCATTTCCGCTTCCTTCATTTTTTTTTCTCTCACCCCATTATGCCCACCAACTCCACTTTTCCATTCCTTTTTCCCCTTGAAACAAACAAGGCCTAACATTTGGCTATTGCACATTTGGGAGTTCTAACATGTGTGTTGATGACATATAAGAATAATAGAACCCAATTCAGTGAGAACAATCCTATGGAACTAAAGCAAGCATATTGAGTTGATGAAGAATTATTGCACACAGTCAACTGTGAAGAATTGCGACCATCTGAGACCATGAAAGACAAAAGAGCTTCAAAACAAATAAATTTAATAAAGAAAAGAGTCTTTCGTAAAGATCAAGATTATATGCGCTTAAATGTAATATGTATGATGTAATGTTGATGTGAGGATCTCTGCAAAATCAAATAAGCCCATAAAGAAAATACGACCTAAGTATAAAAAAAAAACCAAGAAAATATGTGGTTTGACTTAGAAAACTTAGGGCATGTTTGGTCTGGTAATTCAACCGAACATCTTTCTTTGGATTCAGAATTCCGAATTAAAAAATTAGTTTGGTTGCCAATGTAAGGGTAGTCCATGGAATCAAGTTAATTCCTAGAATCATCCATTTCTACTAAAATTTGACCTATCTCAGAATTAACCTAAATAGGTCAACTTGTATTTGAGTCACTGATTTTAGGGCTGATATAAGTAGCCATGATTCTAACAGAATCAGAAAAATCAGATTTCAACTTGCTAATCTCCTCCCTCAAATCGACAACTTCTCAGAGACGAACCTCGAAGGTGAGTAGGAATTTCTGTTCGTGCTCTCTCGTTCCTCCTCCTCTTCTTCCAATGTAAACCTATAACACATTTTCCTTTTCTTCTTCTTCTCTACAAAAGACGACCTAATCGTGGAAAGTGCTTTTTAGCTTCTTCACACGACTGAAATTTGGTATTCGAGGGTTGTAAAGAGAGTTATGATTCTTCCTCTTCAAACCTAAATCCAAAACCTTAAATGTGGGGTTTTTTCTTATTTATGGATGCTTATGATGTTTGTTATACTTGTAGCAAGTTCTAAGGACTATCACACAAAATTCTTTTAGATTTGCTTATTTTATTGCTGATTCAATAATCTGTTATGTAGCACCTACCCATTCCCCTCTCCTTTTTTTTTTTTTTTTTTTAAATGGGTGATACATAAAAATAAAAAACAAGGGTACAGCCAAAAGGAAACCTCCCCCCTCCCCCCCCTTTTTTTAATGGGTGATAGCATTATATTTTCCTATGCTAGTCATAGGTGCCTTCCCTTTATTATTGGATCTTGTTGTTTCTAGCACAATATTGGTGTTGTAATGTTTTATAGATGTTGGTAGATATGGTGGCAAATTGGGTAGTTATTCAATTTGCATTGTTGTTGATGTAATGCTATAAGCATAATAATATTACTGCTATACTGGATATAAATGGATACATAAAATAATAAAAGGGTGCCTAGGTAGGTGCCTTGTCATCTAAGTGCTTAGGCAGCCCTACAAGACCTTGGGCTGCACAAAATGCTTCTAGATTTGCTCATTTCATTGTTGATTCAATAATTTATTACGCAGCATCTACCCCTTCCCACTCCTTTTTTTTTTTTTAAATGTGTGATGCAAAAAAAAAAGGGTACAGCCGAAGGGGAACCCTCACCCCTTTTGAGTTCTTGACTGTATTTGGAGATCCTTGGTTGTAACTTGTTATTTAGATCATATTTTTTCATTCCATCTTGTTACAATTATCATCAATAGTTATTAGTACTAAAAATTCTAGCACTTTCTGGGCAGACATCTTATTAAAGAGAGTAGAGACCCTTTCTTCTTTCATCTTCTCATTGCTTTCTGTCTATTTTCTTACCTTCACTGATTTTGGCTACAATCATTAGTATTTGCTGTCATGAATCGCAAATCCTATCCTCCTTCATCTCACCACCACTCTTTGCTCATATTCAACTCACATGATCTAGTGCCACTGATAGAGACATGTCTATATAGTAACTATGTCAATGGCATCCAAAATCCTAACATTGACATCGTTCCATCGCCTAGACTGTATACTGTTATCATCAACTATGATTGTTGGGCCGTCATTGGTTGCCTCTCTAATGGGGGATTGTGTACATTTCTAGATTACAAAAGTAACATTTCTAGATAACATCTAGTGCAATACTTTAGTTGTAATGTATTGTTGGTCCCAAATGTTGCTCCAATTATGATGGGTTTCAAATTACTGATTAAAAATTTTTAAAATGATCATTTCTAAAATAGTTTAAAATTATAGATAAAAAGTTCATCATTGGAAATAACTTTTATTTTTTTTAGGGCGTTTGGGTGTAATAATTCTAAAGGAACAAAACTGGCAGACTTAGGCAAACCAAACAGTTATCTAGAAGAATCACTAGACAAACACAGAGTGACCAAACAGTTTTCACTCAGAATCAACTAATAGACTCATGGTAAACAAACAATTATTCTGCTAGGAAAATTGTTCCATAAAAACTCTCTCAAAGAATAACATCTAGAATCAAAGCATATACCAACAAAAAAATCAAACTAAAGACCTTATTGTCTACAGTCATCCGTTTCTGAGTCCTTTGTCATGCGGTCTTCCATGGTGGCATGCGGTCGTCCGTGAATAAATATTGAATGATCCGAACTTAATAATTTGAACCACTTAAAAATTAGCATAGTGGAAAAGCATTTGTGGAGCTCTCTAGGCATCTTAAATGGTGTTCACAAGACTTAACGACTAGTTTATCTTGGAACTTAGGAAATCCTTGCTTGATGGTCAAGTATTAATACTTTTCTATTAATGTTCTTGAGCTTAAATTCAAATATCAATATTTGAATGAGCTTGACTCTAACGGCTAGTTAGGTTTCTATAAAAAAAACTTGAGTTACAAGTTACAAGGATTCAAGGCTACTACACAATGTAGCAACTTCTCACAAGATAAGAGCTTCGTAGCATATCATATTGACGAGAAGGCAAAGATGATGATATTATGAAGATGCAGCTAAGCTTAATGGATGTAGAAACTTCTCACAAGATTAAGAGCCTTATAACATATTATATTGACGAAAGAGCAAAGAGGATGATCTTGTGAAGATAAAGCTAAGCTTAATGGATGTAGTTTTAGACTTGAAGGAATAAGTCATATGGTGCCGAGGAAGACGGGAATTGACTCGCTTTCCTGCTTGGAAAAAAAGACGTGAAAGAGAAGTAGTGGTTGGGGTGTCTCATGAAATCCTGTCCTCCCCTTCTGCTGGTGAATGATCTAAATTTACTGCAACAACTCGAAAAGGAAGGGATGTTCGCTCTGGAATTGCTCTACTGAAATAGAATAGGCTCTGGCTTTCAAACTTGAATGAACTCTGCTCCTACTCCCATCTATTTCTATTATGCCTACGCATGGACTCCTATGACGCTACCTACCTCGTTGGTCTTGTGAAGGTGGTAGGCTTGGAGCAAGCTCATGATTGTACACAGATTACACAAGGAAATCCTTAGTTGCTAGCCTGAATACTCAATGCGAAAGACTGTGACTGAGTGATGAAATTGTTGGTTGTTTGCCTAGGTACACAACTTAAAAGACTACAATTGTGTAAGGAAATCCTTGGTCGTGGAGGTATGGGTGCCAACTCGAATGACTGTGGTTAGTTGTTATAGAACTTGATTCCTACCATTTGGAAGGGATAAAGGAAATCCCTGACACATGGGACTTGCGTAGTGGTCATAGGATGGAAGATTAGAGCCATTCTAAAATCGATTATCTTTCAATGTCTTTCATTTTCCTTTTTGCATAAGTTTCTTTACGTTTTTTAGGAGAGTTGAGAGTTGTTATTACATAATTAGCAACCAATGGAAGTAAGGCCTCTCTCTCTCTCTCTCTCTCTCTCTCTCTCTCGTTTATTTTCACATGCTGGGCTAGGTTGGTCAAGTCGTTTTGAGGCATAGCATTGCATGTTTGTGTGTGTGTCTTCTATCTTTGGTGGCAACCAAGCTCTTATATTTATATAAATATATATATATATAGAGGGATCAGACTTACCAGAAACTCTAGAAGAATTATTCTGACGTGTAATGTACTTTTGCTTGACGTTTGGGGACTTAACCAATGTTGGATGGGAGTCCCGATGCATCACAGCTGTAGTTGAAATGCATTGTATGTTAGATAGAGATCATCATATACAAATAAGTTTGAACAGGTGTATCCATTGAGACAAGTGTCTGAAAGAGTACCCTACAAAAATAAAGTGAGGGAAGGCAACATTCAATAATCAATTCTCTTTTTTTTTTTTTTTTTTTTTTTTT
>NW_024868523.1:384597-387364 GCF_013358625.1 Macadamia integrifolia | reverse complement strand
TTTTTTTACTAACGATGGGTATTCAGGCCTTTAGACTGACTAATTCCATGGGCTCATCCTACCCTACAACTGTATGGATCAGGTCATACCGGAGTTGAATTAGAACCATTTAACTTTAATTGAAAGCAATGAAGAGTACTAAATACCCCTGTTTGAATGGCCCCATAGAGGTAAGAAGAGTCGAACCACACCTCCTGAGGCGAAGGTCCCTTGCCAACTCGGCTACCCCCTTGGGGTTCGTCAATTCTCTCTCTCTCTCTCTCTCTCTCTCTCTCTCTCTCTCTATATATATATATATATATATCCAAGTTTGTGTTATTGTGTATCGAAGTTCTCTATAGAAAATTCCATCCATTCGCCTTTCTTGAGAGAGTTAAGGCTTTGTTTTGCTGATTTGTGATTTTTTTTCTTTTTTTCTTTTTTCATTTGAACATAATTATAAAGCATTTAAACGGGCACAGTAGGCGAGTGCATGACTACGTGCAAATGTCAACTTTTTATCTTAGAGTGCGATTATACTATTCTTGACTGCACTATGGAGGGTGTGCCTATAATCTTGAAGATAATGTCAAGTGACACAACTAAACCCACCTACGTCTTCGAGATGCATATCTATTGTAGATTCAACAAATTCATTATAGGATTTCTCCCACCAAGACGACAAAATACTATTTTGATTGGTTAACCTTTCTGTCTCTCAATGTTAGTTACTCGCATGTTCTATTATTCCAAAAATAACCAACAGAAAATTGGGGTTACAAAGAAAATGGTGAGGCCACAAATTCCATGATTGATAAGAGACAAATCTGATGATCTAACTAGATGGACTTTTTTGATCCATGTGCCTTGTTTTTTCTCACCTTATCTACCCATCCTTTCGCTTTGAGCCGTTTTGCATTATTCTTCCATCATCTTTTGGCTCTCTCTCTCTCTCTCTCTCTCTCTCTCCACATTGTTTGACATTTGTACTAGTACACGTGCAAATTTTTGTTTTATTAGAAGAATGGAAAAGGTTGGGCACACTGCTAGGGTACTAGGAACGTGTTGTCTTCCCTCATCCCTTGGGAAAAAACCCCATTGCCCTCTTGTGTTTAGCCCCATGATTGGTGTATATCATTAATTTACTGAAAGCATGTGGCATATGTAATGACTTTGTCCATTAACCTTGATACAATATTGTTCTCTTTGGCTCATAGGTCTCGAGGTTTTAAAACGCATTGTGTCATGCTAAGAAAATTAAGGGCCCGTTTGATAATGTTTCAAGAAACGCGTTTTTGCCGTTTCTGTTTCCAGAAACAACAGAAACGGAGTAAAAAGCGTTTGATAAAACTGTTTCGTTTCATTTATTTTCAGAAATAGAAATAGAAATTTTTACTTATTTATGGTTCAAGAAACGACCCAGGCGAAACAAGTTCAAGTTCAACTTGTTTCGCCGTTTCTGGAAACGACTTGTGGCCATTCTTTCATTGGTTACTATCGACTTCTAAAAACATGACTTATCAAACACCTTCAATTCCGTTTCTATTTCTAAAAAGGAAAATTTATGTTTCTGCCTTTTCTTGAAACAGAAACGGCAGAAACGTTATCAAACAGGCCCTAAAATTTGCATAACCTTACCAATCTCACATATCCCCTGGTACTTGTTGTCTCTTGGTGGGGATACCTCACCGATCTCCCAAGTGGGTTCAGTACGCTTACCGTATTCTTGGATATCAATCTCTAGCCTCCTTAATATGACACAATGTGTTTTAAAAGTCTTGAAACCCATAGGCTAAAGAGAATGTACTATTGTACTTAATGGGGTTGAGGAGTTACAACATACCTAACCCTCTATGAGAAAGTAGTGATTTTTATTGTGTTTGTTAATATTTTGATGTTGAGATTATTTTATTTGTCCCTCGAAATTGTCATTCAAATAACTGTAAAATTTTACTTGTTTCACTAATAAAAATCTTCATTTTTCTCTCTCTAAAAATTGTACGAGTGCAAATTTCTTGATGGGGAAAAGTTCTCTATGCCCCAGTAAAGGGTAAACTCTCTCTCTCTCTCTCTCTCTCTCTCTCTCTCTCTCTCACTCTTTCTTATAGGAAATGGCCTTTCTACCATTTATTTATAAATCCACTCCATTGCTCCTTCAATGGTGAGCTCTTCTTTGTCGCTTGCTTGGAGAATGCTCTCACTTTCATAATTCACCTCTTCATCAAACTCTTTTTCGTCCTTTTTTTTTTTCTGATGAATAAAAAATAATAAACCATAGTATAACATTATTTATAATAATAATAATAATAATAATAATAATTAATAATATACTAAATATAGTATTATACAATATGTTTAAGTAATTATTCCCCCCTCCCCCCTACCACCCCCCCAAAAAAAAGTAATTTCCCATGCTTAATCCCTATGTAGAATGATCCCAAGAAAAATCACGTCTCCCACTAGGGTGCCTTTAACAATTAATGAGGACCGGAGAGAAATTCACTATTGATTAGAAGGAACTATAAAAAAATATATTTTCCTTCCTATGTGTTCGTGTTGCGTGCACTCCAATTCTTGTGGATTTCATTTGTCTTCATCTCAATAATGGTAGTTTGATTGCTCAATGAAAGCCCGATCAAAATCCCTTCTTTTATTTTAGGGCATCAATTATCGGCAGTTAGGAAGTTACAACTTAGTCGATTATATATAATATAAGGAGAGAAACTAAGCCCCAAGATTCAAATAAATGCATGAGCTTCATTGCCTGTTTTACCCAAAAAAAAAAAAT
>NW_024868523.1:383908-384577 GCF_013358625.1 Macadamia integrifolia | reverse complement strand
AAAATTGTTATATATATATATATATATATATATATACTCAACCAAATGCTTTATCATATATATATATATATATATATATGAGATTTTCCCTTTATTTTTTAGTATTGCTATGGAACAACATTTGTTTGTTTTCTACAGTTTAAATTATTAATATATTTAAACCTTTATAATGACACATACCAACTTTTGAGTGCCAATTGAACTTCCATATGGCCATTATTTAGAATAAAATAAAAAGGGTTTTAGATGAGAGAATGGTGCCTTGCCACGTAATAATAATACATACATTATATTATTATTACTATGGAGAGACACGTTGTTTAAAAGTACTCCTATATCCTTAATTTATTGTCAAAATAGTATGACGCACAAAGCTTGAGTCATTATTAATATATTTTCTTCTAAAATATCATATAGTATGATGCTTTGCCACGTATACTTTTAGTAATGTGGTCTTTTAATATCATATATTTGACTTTATAGAAGATATCACAAGGATTTCTCTTAAACTCTAGATTTGTCAAGTTGTCATGAATCCCTCTATCCCAATTCCCAACAGTTCAAAAACAGTTTTAGAAGTTCTATTTTTGGAAGGAGGGATGTGGACTTTTCTCAATTTTTTTTTTTTAATTTAATGTGTCATGAGAAAATATAATTTTCATGAATAAT
>NW_024868523.1:380673-383882 GCF_013358625.1 Macadamia integrifolia | reverse complement strand
TGTTTTTTTTTTTTTTACATAGAAAACAACTTATGAATCTTGCCTCAATTCAACTCTCTTTCTTACAAACTTTTGTTTTTCCTTCTGAATTATAGTGTACATTGGTTGAAGTTGGTTGATTTGGGTGATTTCTATTTGTCAGAACCTTCTTTATTAAAAAGAATAGTAAAAATCTACATGAAACCCACCTTGACCTAATTCACCATCATGCTTAGATAAATTTGATTGATATAAATTAGGACATAGTTTTATGTATGGCCATATATGTATATAATCATATCTTTCACTAGTTGAATAAGAGTGGGGGTAAAAGTGTAATAATACTTCTCCTATTTTCCATGTTCAACAGATTGAAGACAGACTATGTAAGTATACGGCAGTACATAAAATCTTTTGCTTAAATATCAATATATTGAACATATTAAAAATTGATAGTTAGAATGATTTTTATTTTTTTATTTTTTATTTTTCTAAAATTGGTTAATTGGGTGCTCCATGAGTAGCACTCACATACCTACGATCCATGGCAATGCCATGGAGTCAATGTTCTTAAACCATTTATAAATCCTTGCCATGTGTAGCTTTTGCTATATGTTAATTTTTCCTTGAGGTTGTATTTAATTACTTTTCCATGGAAAAAGTGTGAGAATGGATCTATGTGAATTTGGTTGTTTTGTAAGGAAAAAGTGTGAGAATTTTTTTTTTTTTTTGTTAAATATGAAGTGTGAGGAATAAAAAAAAAAAAAAAAAAAAAAAAAAAAGATAAAAGGAATACCCAGGCATAAGGTTCTCGCACGTGCGAGGTTCAGGGAGGCAGAAACTACACAAGTTTACCCTAAGAATGTCGAGATGGTACTAAATCAATAATAGAAAGAATAGAACCAACATAGGATAAAGTCATATTAGGGCTCCTTAATTTGGTGTTTTTATATAGGATAAGGGCTATTGTTAATTGGATCAGATTGCTAGTATTGTTTGAATCGAATTGATATCGATCATGATAAATCCTGATCCTTGATCGATCCAATACCTATCAACCGATAAGGCATAATAGTAAAATGGTCTAAAATACCAATTAAAAAAAAAAATAAAGATAAATCCGTCCAATCCCAAGTTTTTAAATCTTGATTGAGATTCAATATGAAATGTTGCAAGGTAAAAGTTTAAGAAAATGTAAAAGATACTTTTTTAAAAAGTGGCAATAATGATTTTATGATCAAATCAAAATATTATTAAATTTTACTTTACCATGCAACCCAAGCACTTTGATTTATAGTATCATGGGGCGTTGTGCGTTAGTGCATCCACTGGGTGGGTTAGCATGTGCATCCAAGAATCAACTGATGAGCTCCTACTCGAATTAGCTGATCGTAGAGCACTCTCTCTCGTTGGTCGAGCTGATCGTAGAACACCGTTGTGCGTTAGCATGCTTTGACGCGGGAGCACGCTTATAGGTTGCGCATGCGCCTTACTCAAATAGGGGCCTTTAGCTATAGTGGGGCCCTTGCTTGTTAGGTTAGGGACAAAGCAACTTGATGCATTGCGGCGCTCTACCTTGTCCACTAAGGCTCTGGAGTTTACTGGATTGAAGTAGGAAATTCTCCATCCGCTTGCGAACAACAGAGGGGTTCGATTCCCGTTATACGCCAAAGGGCTATGGAATCTAATATAGAAGTGTTAAAAGGTTCATATACAGAAAATTTTCTAAGTTGATTACATGATCATTATTGTAATTAATTGTAAATAACTAATAGATTATTCCAAAATTAGTTTTTCTTTTACAAGATTACCTACTAAAAAATTTGGGTTACTTAACTCCCCAAAAGAAAGTTGAGTATTGCATAAATGCCCAAAACAATAACCAAAGTAGGACGTATTTATTTTTTTTTCTAAACAAAAATGGCTCTCCTCTTCCATCCATTTTTTTCTTATCCTCTTCCCTCTCTAGTTAGAACTCAGGACAAAGGCACAATACCAAGACGATTATGTCATAGAGATCAAATATAGATATTTGATATGCATCAGTGACGATACCTTCACTACCCTAAGTTTTTCTCCTTTATGGCGTTGTTTTATCTCCCTCCCTATTCTCTCTATATGTAATAATATCATTCCTTATTTTAAGTACTTTGATTAAATAAAAAATTGGATAGGTAATTTGGTAAATTGACACCCATTTCTACATAATTTTGTAATTTCCCCAAAAAAATTATTATGATTTTGTTTCGAAGGCTCTGATTTCTCCACGACCACTTGAGAAGACCTTCAATTTAACCTTTTTTTTTTTTCACATAAATGAAGTTTCAATGTATTGACAAACCCGTCCCTAAATATGCAAGTTTAGGTTTCAATGATCATTGCGGTCATATGGCAAGCAACATTTTCACAAGATCAACAAACAATACAAACAATAGTGAGATATACAGATTCCAACCCACAGCCAATCGACTCCAACGATGACGAGACAGGGTTGCCTTCCACTAACTACCAACCCCATTGGCCAAATTTCATTCACTCCACCTATGGAGTGCTGCCTCCATTTTATCCATATACTTCTATTGTACACAATGATCCAAAACTCGGACTCCAGATCTAGATCAATTGCATCAGATTTCGAATCTTGTTAAGTCAGAATCGATCAGATTCTTCTTTAACAATAGTTCTAGGGAAAATTTTTTTCTTGGATAGCTCTACCAATGGAGGAGGAGGAGGAGGAGGAGGAGAGAGAGTATTGAGTTGAAGCAAATGGTCAAAACCAGGCATTAACTAGTGGCACAATGATAACGAAGTGATTTGGTGTCTGACGAGTGACGCTAACAATCTCGACAATTAACGGTCAACTGTTTAATCCGTTGAAAAAATTAACAGTTTTGTGATGCCAGGTTAGCACTTTAACACCATAGGCTCCCTCTGGAATCGCGGGCACCGCGGGCAGCTCTTCGGTGCCTCAGCCTCACTTTCCCTTCTCTCCTCCCCTGCATCAGTTGGTTGTGTTCTGCTCTGCTCTATAGAATCTAGAATTGCATCTCAAAATTTTCGGGCAGCGGGCAGGGTGGGAAAGTTTTTTCTTTTGGTAAAGGGTGGGAGGAGTTGCTTATACGCGAGGGAGAGGTTTCTTCCCCTTTCTCTCTCTTTTTTCTTCCTCTGTCTCTTGTAAATACTGGTAAGAGATCAAGAGTATTCAAGTTTTTTTCCTTTTTTTTTTTTTT
>NW_024868523.1:334400-380650 GCF_013358625.1 Macadamia integrifolia | reverse complement strand
CCCCCCCCCCTCCTTTTTGGTTTAATCTGTAACCTTTCATTGCAACAAACGTAAAAACTTCGAATTTTCGGGGAAAAAATTATTTATTTGTTGATAAGTGGGCAGGGTAATTGGGTCTCCATTTGATTAAAGAGATGACCATGTTTTGATACTTTTCTGAAGAAGAAGAGGAACTAGGGAAGCTAAATTTTTTATTTTGATGGGGTTAGTAATTGATTCCCAAAAAGAGGGGGGTGGTGGTAGTAGTGGTGGTGGAAGATGTTCATGGGGATTTCGAAGTTTGATGAGAAGAAAGCAGGTCGATTCGGCTCATGCTAAGGAAGAGGGACACCAGTTGGCCAAGGAATTATCTGTTCTTCAGCTCATTGCAATTGGTAATGATTTTAATCTTTCCATCAGAATTTTGAGTTTTGGTTTTGGGTCAACGCCTCTCTCTCTCTCGATTTGACAATGGGGGGATTTCTTCTTTTATCCATCACTCTGTGTAATTTTTAAACTATTGGTTAAACTTGCATTGACATTTTTTTGTGCTTTTATTTCAAATTGATCAATTACTTTTGTGGTTCTTTGTTTCTAACCATTTCTGTTGTTTGGTGGGATACTTGTTTCACGGTTTTGAGTTTTTCTTTTTGCTAAATGGGGTGAATTGTTTTATTTTTAGTATCAATTGGAAATCCAATTCTTGTTGTTCATGCCTTCAGGTTTTTTATTTTGTTGGTCTGTCGGTGGGGGGTGGGGGGTGGTTTGACATTGTCCTGCTGGTTTGCATTGTGTGGAGTTGAATTAAAATTATTTATAAAACACCCCTAAAAAGAAAAGATGAAAAGGACAGAAGAAAGAAGTTTCAGTTGAAGGGGAAAAAGGATAAATATGGTTGTCATGACTAAGTTATAATCAATTCAAAGACTGATTCCTGTAATTTTTTCAGTATTGGTTTATTTGCATGTCTTGCTTGACATTTAAGTTTGTTTTTACTCTGCATAGGTGTTGGATCAACCATTGGGGCCGGAGTTTATGTTCTTGTTGGAACAGTTGCAAGAGAGCATTCCGGTCCTTCCCTCACTATTTCCTTCCTCATAGCAGGAATAGCTGCTGCACTTTCAGCTTTTTGTTATGCAGAGCTTTCTAGCCGCTGCCCATCTGCTGGAAGTGCCTACCATTATTCATATATTTGTGTTGGAGAAGGGTAATATCCAACTTATGTGATCATTTTGTTCCTTCTTACTGCCAATGTCGTGTTTCTTTATTATGTTATCAAATTTTTTGGAATAAGAAGAAGAAGCCTGAAATATCAGTTCAATTTCTGATGTTTGTTGATTATAAGTATGTGATTACTATTTGCCAAAATGGATAGTGCATAACCCTATTGCCTTTCCTTAACATTTTGGTTTCTTTCAGTGCCAGTGAATTTGTTCTTTCTGTTAAATGATAACAGTGTTGCTTGGTTGATTGGCTGGGCTCTTATCCTAGAGTATACTGTTGGAGGTTCTGCAGTTGCTCGTGGCATATCTCCGAATTTGGTGCAGACAGTCAACCCTATCTTATGCTTCCCCTTCTATTTATATTTTTATATTTTAGTACATTCTTGTTTCTTAAGAGTTGCTTTGTCCATAATAGTTTGTTCCTGTGCTGAAGCTTATGTCTAATTTTCTGACTTATTCTTTTAGGGAGAGGGTTCCCACAGTGGCAGTGTGGGGAAATCTCCCACATCGTACCAATGGAAATATGAGAAATGGTACATCCACATGGGGCTCACACGGTCAGAGAAGGAGAGAGAAAATAATATAAAAAATCTATGTGAGAGGTTGTATCATACGCTGACTGTATGGGGAACTTTTTCCCATTCAATAGTTTTCTGCACAATCCATATTGGGAGGTATTCCTATATGATCCTTGATCTGCCACATGGTAGATCAGGAGGGGTTTGAATTTTTAGAGAGGGACGGCCTGGGTCCCCTGCTTACATATCAGGTTTCAGTTAGAACAAAGTTTTCCATGAGGTGAAATAAAGCTTTGAAGATCTGCTAAAAATTCAAACTTAAAAAAAATAGTTGAAAAGAAATTGACAGAAAGTACCAAGGCTCATGCCAATATATGGAGTTATATGATTGCATCTGTCTCTCAAAAATGACAAGTGGCAATTCCAGACCATATCCTATCTAGAATTTCCAATTTGCCACATTAGTCTTCCACATCTAAAGTGGACTTATATATGAAGGCCTCCATGAGTGGGTTGTGCAGAAAACCTTTTAGCTCCAGATATTTTGATTTAGTTTGTTATATTGTTAGATGATTCCTTTTTGTCTAGAAGTTCAGGTAAGCCATACAAAGGTATAAGTAGTAAGGTGAAAACTGAGGAACTGAACATTTGGAAACAAAGGTCTTTGTTGGAGGTTATTCTTAAGATTAGCCATGTGGTTTCCTCCTTGGGATCTTCTTGTTATAGCAAACACCAACAGATATGAAAATAAACAAACATAGATCTGCACAACACAGAGATTTAATGAGGTTCTCACACCGATGTGGTGTGCTACGTTCTCGGGCGAAGAAGTTGTTTCACTATGTAGAAGAGAGATTACACCCAAACAGCGGTGAGAAAACTCGCTTTGAAAACCTAGTTCGGAAAACCCCCCAAATTACAACTGCTTGCTCAACAAGACGATAGTACATTATATATTCTTCCAAGTCACGGGTCGATCCCTCGGGTCGTAGTCTATCGGCCCAACTCCTCTGCTTCCATACAGATCTCAGAAAAAAAAATCTCATTTGGGTCGCCACCAAAATATGTCGGAGCGGGTCATTCTTCAAAACGGGTCAAGGATTCGAGATAAAATTAACACTTGTCTTCACATTTTTGATAAGTGGCAGAGGCATGATCAATGACATTACACCTTTTCTGAGTTCTGAGATGCACGTCTTCTTGAGGTTAGAATTTCTTAGGTATGGTGGGAAGTAGAACTGATTAATGGATTCTTATTAGTGGATTCTCATAAGAAGGCCGAAGATAATAAATAAAAAAACATTGTCCTTGAATTAACACCGATCCTTTCATGAAAACTGTAGTAAAGGCTCTGACCACAGATCTTGAGTATTATGAACATTTGGTAGGCGTTAATTGTGGCTAGAATTTACTTTATTTAAAAAAAAAAAAATTGAGTTGCTATTAGTACATCTGATTTGGTGAAAAAAAAAAAAAAAAAAAAGGTATTGGAGGATTGTGCTCCACTTATCAGCTCTTTAATATATAGAGTACCTGCAAAAATTCCATTGGAGGTTTAACCTCATTTTCTTTTAGTTTGAGTTTTGAACATTATTTATTGCAAACACTTTTGCATAATCTTTTACATTGAAGGCTATAATTATTTTACTTTTCTTTTTCCCACCATAGGCATTGTTCTTTGGGGGGCCAGATAGTCTGCCTGCCTTTTTGGCCCGTGTACAGATTCCTGGGCTTGATGTTGTGGTTGATCCATGTGCTGCAATTCTTGTCCTTGTGACCACTGGACTCTTGTGTGTAGGAATTAAGGAGGTACCTTTATCAAACATTCTTTAGCTTTTCATGGAAAATAAAATTTTCATTTTAGTCCTTCAATACGTTCTTATTCTCGCAGAGTTCGCTCGTACAAGCCATTGCAACAACTGCAAACCTCTGTGTGATGGTTTTTGTCATAATAGTTGGTGGATATGTGGGTTTTCAGACTGGCTGGGTAGGATATGAAGTTCCTAGTGGGTAATGACTCTTGTTGAGCTCTATACTTCGTTTTATGTTGTAGTTTTCTCCTGATGGCAGCACAGCAGAATAATTAATCTTTCTCTTTTAATATTTTTAGGTATTTCCCGTATGGAGTAAATGGAATGCTTGCTGGGTCTGCAACAGTCTTCTTTGCATTCATTGGTTTTGATTCAGTTGCCAGCACAGCTGAGGAGGTGTGTATGATATGTTTTTTTTGGATTTGGATGCTGAAAAAAAATATTTGTTGGTTGTTTACTGAAGATAAATGTTATATTCAAGCGGTTTTCTTTTTCTTAAATGAGTAGATGCAGTCATTTAAATGGTAACTCAGTAGATAGCATTCAGAACAGTATCACCTCATTTCTCTTTTGTCTCTATGACAAATTCAATGTAATGCTTTGGTAGATTTCAGAATCCTACCCACAACAGAACCGGATGACTTGTAACTAGCAGGTTAAACAACTCATATAATACCCAATCTAAGGGTCAGATTAACCCCAAATTCAGACCAGATGTAGGTAATTGACAAGTCCATAATCCTTCAAAGTAGGAAGGATCAACGGTTAGGGTCCAAGTTGTAGCAGTACCAAAGACGAGAGATCAGCACATACGAAAGCAAAGAAGGGAAGAAGAGAGGGGGGGGGGAAGACAGAGGAGAAACCATGAGAGAGGAGAAAAGAGAGAGTGCAGATAGGTATATGTATATATATATACACAACAACAACAACAACTCTGCCTTATCCCAAATAAATGGGGTTGGCTACATGGATCTACCTGGCATAAAACCAAATTGGTTCTCCGAGATAGTAGTTTCACTTCTTAAGTGGGCTTCAATAACCTTCTCTCATAATTTTATAGTATGAGTCATTAGTTTTATGCTTTTATAGTTATTACAGCTCTAGATATCACCTTTATTTTTGTAGATCAGAACTATAATGCTTCTCCTCCATTCATTTGGCATTTTTCTTGTGCGCAAAATCTTGTTAAATAGATTGTTTACCCAAGATGCCCTGCATAATCCTAAGCTCTTCCACACTTCTATTGGGACCTCATCTGGGAAATGACTTGCCTACTTTCATCTTTCTTAATGCTTTTTTTAACTTTAGCCACTCCAACCTTTCGTATATATCTATGACGTGTGGTGTCTTAATATATTGCAGTATATGTGTATATGTTTATATATATATATATATATATAGTTGGGATAACCTTTGTTGTTGTTGTTTTTGTTGTATATATAGATACCCTAAGTGGCGGTAAACACTTAACACTCCCCCTCAAGTTGGAGCATGTAAATCTCCCATGCCCAGCTTGGAACAACTTTTATGGAAAGTTGGATTGAATAGAGGTTTGGTAAACATATCACCCAATTGGTCTGCACAAGAAACGGAGTGTCAATCAATTTCCTCAATACTACATCTCTTGCAATGTGACAATCAACATCAATGTGTTTTGTCCTTTTATGAAACACTGGGTTGCTGGAAATATAGATAACAACTTGATTATCACAAAACATGTTCGTAGGTTTAGTAAGTGGATACCTTAACTCTTAAAGCTTCAACCACATCAACTCAGTTGCCGTATGAGCCATGGTTCTATACTTAGCCTCACCACTGGACCTAGTCATAGTCGTTTGCATCTCGATTCTCCATGTGGCAAGATTTCCACCGATAAAGTATAGCGACATGTGGTAGATCTATCACTCTCAGCGCCAACCTAGTCTGCATCAGAATTTCTAACCACATCAATATGCTGATTAGGTTGGTAAATTAGCCCCTTTCCTAGAGCACCTTTAAGGACTTTAATATTTGACATGCTGCCTCCCATTGAACTTTCTTAAGCGACCCATTAAACTGACTAATAATCCCAACAATAAACAATATGTATGGTCTAATAACAGTAAGGTAAATGAGTTTCCTACTTTCTTAATAATCTCTTGTACCGGTGCTTATTGTCAAAATCCTCACCATCAGATGTCCCAAACTTCTAGTCGGGGTCTATAAGTGTATCAACTGGTTTGGAAGCAAGCATACCAGTCTTAAACAAAAGATTTCGAACATATTTTCTCAGTTAGAGATTGATCCCTTTTTTACTCCAAAGCACTTTCATACCAAGAAAATACTTGAGGGCGCCCAAGTCTTTCATCTTAAAATGTTGCTGTAAATAAGATTTCACTTTTGTAATCCGAAATGCATCATCCCTAGATATGATAATATCATTGACCAATACAACCACCCTAGAATTCCGATGACAAACAAACACTAGATGTCATAATAACACTTTGACGACCTGCATCGAGTAACAATCGAACTGTACTTATCAAACCATGCTTTTAGGTGACTATTTGAGTCCATAAATTGTCTTGTTTAAGTTACAAACTTTGTGAGCATTGTCCCCTAATCAACATACTTGGGAGGTTTCTCCATATATACCTCCTCATGTAAATGACCATATAAGAAAACATTTTTGACATCCAATTGATATAACGTCCAATCATAATTCATAGCCAAAGAAAGGAACTATTAAAAGAGTTAAGCCGAGCAGCAGATCAGAATGTCTCAAAGTAATCTGTATCATAGGTCTGAGTCTAACCCTTTCCAACCAAACGAACTTTTAGCCAGTCAACAGAACTATCCGGATTATACTTGATAGTGTATACTTGCGACACCACACAAGGTCTTTACCTGGAGGTAAATCCAACAAAGTCCATGTTTCGCCAAAAATCAAGACATCCATCCATGGCCACTTTCCACCCAGGATGAAATAATTCCTCACGATGAATTTAGGAATGGAGTTAACAGATGAGGACAAGGCAAAGCTATCTAAGGGATATAAAAGGTGAGATGGAGAAACAAAAATTGTTAATAGGAGAAGCAATCATAGATTTTTTTAGTGTAAGAATAGTGTTGGGATTTAAAATGTAACCGCAAGCGTACGGATCAGTGTAGCTACAGGTCGAACACAGGGAGAGCAACCACTTTATTTTTTTATTTCTTTTAATAATGCGAAAGTGAACCGATTAATGGTTGTGATCTAATTCTAATTACCGTCCTAAACATATGTATCTAAAATAACGTCCTAACCATTCGTCATCCAAGAATTTAAAGACGCAAGCCACGCAATTAAAATTAAATAAATAAATAACTAAAAATAAACAACCCACGCAATTAAAAAAAAAATAAATAAATAAAGGAAAAAAATGCTGAAATAAAAATAAAGTAAAAGAAAGGGGATAAAGCTAGAGAGAGACTCACAAGTAGGTTTCTCTACTTAGCCCGAGGGATGCATCATAATATGAGCTTCCCTACTTGACCAGACAGTCACTTTTACAAGGGTTACTCTACTTGGCTTTAGGGAAAGGGAGACAATTAAAATAAAAGCAATAAATTGATGGTTCTATGGCTAGGAGGGGCAAAGCCAACACATACACTAGCCATGAACCTTGGGGGAAAGGGATAGCAATAATGTAAAGACTAAAATTAAAGTCCTAAATTAAGAAAGAAAGGGTAGTCAGAAGAGGGAATGAGAAGGGGGAGAGAAGATTACTGAAAGAGCCTACTTACTTGAATCAATGCTTGAACTTGAAAGCTTGGGTGATTTGAGATACTACCAGTACTAAAAACCAAATCTGAAATTTCTAGTACTAGAGAAAACAAATCTTAAAAAAAAAAAATGAACTTGAAAAAAAATTGCTCCACGCCTCGTGATCTTGTCACCTAGATCTAAGCCTAGAACTATAACTTAAAAAATTACAACTCAATTGCATAGATCATAAACATAAAAGGCTGAATAAGAATAAAAGAGTGCTTGCATTAATTGACATAAAAAAACTATTACAAAAGTGATTAAAGAAAAAATAGAGAAGAACTAAAACTAAAGAGTGAGAGAGGGAGAGAGAGAAGAAAACTAAGCATAAACTAGAAAGTAAACTAAGGAGAATAATAATAAATAGGAGGGGGGAGGAAGGGGCTTTTATAGGGTTTTTGTCTTGCTTCCTTCCTTCTATAAGTCCTTTTTAAGAAAAGAAAGAAAATTAAATTAAATTAAATTAAATATTGGTAAAAATCCTCATTCTCTGAGATATTATGTGAGGAAAGAGAGAATCTGTTTCCAAAATTAACAAATTCTATTCCTTCCTTGCAATATTAACCAATATCTTGCAATCTTGATTAAATCAGAAAGGAATCTCTGCATAGCATCTTCAAGATCTTGTGAAGTGGCAAGGAGAGAGAATAATCTTCAGGATTTTGTAGGAGAGGATGTGGTACCAATGAGTGGGTCCCACCTTTGGACTGGTTCTTGATTCACTTTAAGCACTTTCTCTTGTAGACTTGGAAACTGAAAAAGAAAAAAGAAAAAAGAAAAATAAAAGTAGTACTATCCAAAGTGGGGCAAAATGTACACTTATATCCCTAAGATTTCACACATTATTGTGCTCATCAAATAGGTACCTTTATGAAGAGCCCTGGTTATTCAGCAGGAGGCAATGAGGATAGGACCTTCAACTGGAGGATCAAATTGTGTAGTGGGCCATGAAGTCGGAAAACCGAACCAATCTGCCCTTGTTTCTTACTCCACTGATACACTTAGAGTGGTGGTGGGGACAGCATCCAGAGGCACATGAATTGGAATAGGACGGGGAGCTAATAGCATCTGTATTAAGAGAATGACTAGGAGCAGAAAAAAATCAAGTATTCTAAAAAATGTGTCATATGCACTGACAAAGTTCCATTGAGTAAGAGGATCAAAACGTTTTTAGCCTTTCTGAGTTCGAGAGTAACCAAAAAAAAAAAAAAAAAAAACACCTTTGATAACTTGATAGCTCGGGAAGACAAATTATCAACTTGAGGTTGCAAATATGAACAAAGCACACATCCAAAACCCGAGGCAGCAAAGAAAATAAGGGATATTTAGGAAACGCAAAAGGGGATTGGTTATCTAGAAGAGAAGAGGGCACCCGATTAATCAAATAACAAGCTGTGAGAACAACATTACACCTTCAATGTTTGGGAACATTCATATGAATCATTAGAGACTGAGTTATCTCCAATGAATGTATGATTTTCTGTTGAGCAACCCCATTTTGTCGAAGTGTGTAAGAACTAAGAACAAATTGTTTGATGAATCATGCCATGATCAGAATGAAAAAGTATATATCTCACGTTGAGTGTATTCAAGAGCATTGTCAGACCGCAAAACTTTAATTGAAACATCAAACTAAGTCTTTTCATTATAAACATTTTTTTTTTAAAACAGAAGGAAATTTGGATTGATCTTTTACCTAAACATGCAAGGCCCGACTATATACAATGGCTAGCGTGCCAGAACAAGCAAGGGATGAGCCCAATGGAGAGTACACTGATCGTAGAGCACCGTTGCACGTTAGCGCATCCGTTGGGCGCGTTAGCATGTGCATCCAAGAAGCAACGGATGAGCCCCTACTCGAGTAAGCTGATCTATGATCACACGGGAATGATCATCCACGAAGGTGAAAAAGAAAAACCTAATCTATGTTTGACATGACATGGATCCCAAATATTCGAATGCACTAAAGAAAATAAAGGACTTTAGACACCCTACGAGAAGGAAAAGAAGACCGATGATGCTTCCCGACCTCGTATGCTTCACACTTGATGCTAGACATAGATTTGTAAATTTGGATCCATATGATGGAGTTTTGACAACAATAGATGTCCCAGATGAAAATTCTGTTGAGAAGGAGAAACACCCCCAGAAGTACTAGTAGTAGCGGTTGGTAGAGGGGGCAGGGCGATCCAGATAGTAGAGCCCATCCTGCTCAAATCTTCCATCAATCATCCTCCTTGTTTGAATATCCTAAGAAAATGCAATAAGAGGGATAGAAAGTAACAAAACAGTTTAGAGATTTTGTAAGTTGACTAACAGATAAAAGACTTAAAGGTAATTGTAGCACATGAACAAAAGACATATTCATGGATGAGGTAGGTGAAACAATACCATGATCAGTCACTCAAGTAAAAGACCTGTTAAAAAGAATTACAGGAGAAGGATTATGAATTTTATACAGAGAAGAAAACAAATCTAACTTACCAGTCATATGGAGGAAGCACCAGAATCAATTATCCAAGGAGTAGGAGATGTGGTAGTAAGAAGCGTTGATGTACTTGTGCGAGAAAAAATAATTGTGGAGGAGGAAGTAGCAGTGGATGACTCAAGAATTTGGAGACATTTAAGTATCCGATTGTAATCTTTGCAAGATATAGATCCTAATTAAGAAGGTCCAGATGAAGAAGCAAATTTGGTGTCATTAAGAGAAACCATTTTAGTATTACCATATAACACTGCTGTATTAGCTAATTCTTATGCCCATTCTGCGTTACCATATTTATCCCAGCATGTCTCAACAGTATGATTAGGTTTGCCTAAAAAAATACATTGTTTGAAAGGTTGGTGATGCAGATACGGCTGCCCTTACCTAATTGGACCAGCATGACTGGCTTTGGAAGCCAAGAGCCAAGAAGAACCGGTCCAACCCAGGATTTTTCTCCAACAAGGGTTGTAAATAAAATTAGCAGTTTACTAAGTATTTTATTTCATGTTTTTACTTTTCAGACTTGAACATAGTAGGATTTATTTCCTTGCTTTGGCTTCCTTTTTATAGTTGTTTCCTAGTTTAGGCTAGTTTCCATTTCAGTTAAGTTTCTAATTTCATGTTCCTATTTTCCTATATATTGGCTATAATCTATTGAAGACTTAGAGTGATTTGATTATTGAATGAAGATGTTGAGTTTGTGCACCAGTGAAGTGTGTGATTCCCCTCCTTCCCCTTCCTACTTCGATTTTCCCTTTCTTCCCTAAGGTTCTCCATCAGCTGGTCTGTTTGCTGTCCACCACGACCAAATGTACCACAACCATGGTCTCCCCGGAACCACGACCTCTCCCAGGAAAACTAAAACCACGGCTACAACCAGCATTAAGAGCGAAACTTTTCCTGGAAGATGATGATTCATTAGTTTTGGAGGGAGATAAGAAGCTGAAGACGAGAGGCTGATACATTAGGTCTCATTCAAGGAAGGCACCTTCTCCCCAGCAAGCAACTCGCTTATCATTGACTAAAATCAAAATTTAGTCCAGCCATGAACTTTGCAACCCAACCCGCTGAATCTTCAACTGTTCTAAATCAATAGTAAGAGGCTGATTAACATTGAGCTCCTCTCACATCCCTTAAAGGCGTTGTAGTACTAATTAAAAGATTTGTCCCCTTGCTTGGCATTTTGTCATAAATATCATAAATATGAGACAAGTTCTTTTCCTAGGAGAAGCTTTCCTTCAAGGCATCTCAAAATCCCTTGTTAGTGGTGTGGAACATAAAATTTGTGGCACTTGCTGGTTCAATGCTGTTGCACAACCAGATAAAAAGAGTGTTGTTTTCACACATCCACTCCTCCTAGCCTTTGGAATCACATGAAGGCGGGTCAAATTTGAGATACTTCATCTTGCCCTTAACATTGATATAGACAAGTTTGTCAAAGCTCCGCCTAGGCATCTTGGGCCATTTTTTCTTTTTCTAACCAAGGCGCCTTGTTGGTGTTGCCTAAATTCTTAACCCCACTCAACCACCTTGGTTTGCCTAGCGCTTTGACATCTATGGTTATAGACCTTAAATTCCTGGACCCATAACAAATAATTCGGCACTTCATTGAGTTTGATTGTGATAATTTCGACATTAATGTTGTCCGCAGTAGGTTTGGAACCAGCCATCATGCACAGAGGCAATAGCACCAATTAGGATCAAATTCAAAACTACGGATATGGCAGCAAATAGAGAAATCGAAAAGACCAGGTAAGATTACCTCTGGCCTGCAAACAGCACAGTACCAAAACTCAATGGAAACACTACTTGATAGGTCTCCAAATCTGAAGATACATAGCAGACCAATAGGATATATAATTCACCCAAAAAAAAAAAAAGGAAATATAAACCCCACAAGGCCACAACATAACAGTTATTTTATGAGGATCCAGCAATCAAAGCATTCAATTCCGAAGAAGATAAAACCCAGAATTTAGGTGATTACAAATACTAGAAGATCAATAAGTCAGGTTGTCTCTTCAAAGTAAGTTCGAAGGACCTTCCAGAGGAGGGAAACAATGCCCCAGAAAAGTAGTGGAATCTGATGGCCAGATTTAGAATGATTGCAGAAATCTATTTTGCATTAACACCTCAAACAGGGTATCACATGGACTGTTCCTGCAGAAAAAACTTCAATAAATAGGATCTTAAACCAGCTTCAAGGTGAGATCAATAAATGTTACCAGTAGGACCATTGATGCCCTAAAAAACTCAGATGAAATTGATGACTTGATCAGGAGTATTAAGAGAGATCGAATCAGTCAAAAAGCCCCATAAACCAGGGTACCGCCAGTAGGTAAAAGTATTAATGTGCTGCAGATCAATCCTTGCATGTAACTTACCACATGAGATCTCTGGAGGAGGAACTCTCCTTCATAGATAGAGTATATATGAAGATATCCTAGTTCATTGATATAAACTAGATCTTCATAACAGAAACTTGCAGCAATAGGTGGCTGCACTCCACAAGAGAAAACCTTAAGTAGAGTCTCTGAGAACATAGAAGAAGGTGACAACACTGATTAAACCTGCTCTGATACCATGTAGCAGAACCAAAGACGAGAGATCAGCACATACAAAAGCAAATAAGAAGAAGAAGAATAGAGAAAAAGAACAGAAAGAGGAGAAACAGATAGAGAGGAGAAAAGAGAATGCAGATAGTGTATTTACCTAGCTGAGACTCCTCACTATATAAATAAGAACTGAAAGCAGTCAAATTAAGTGGTGGCAAAAACTTAATACAAGTTATTTGCCCAAAAATGAAAATAGGAACTACTTTCCAGAAATAGAAACAATAGCATTTCCTCACAACCACTCAACAAATCAGCATAAAATTATCGTTGTATGCTCATTCAGTTGGTAGGACACAATATATAAAAATCAAAACAATCCAGAGGTCAGGATCTTTCAGATCAGTAGTGCGCAAAATTAGCAACTTGGATTCAAAATTAGAAACTACGGGAGCAACCAAATCACAAGTCAGGTCAACTGGTGTGGTAGGAGGGGGAGGAGGGTCCAGAGGATGGAGAGGAGGATTGGTGGGGTTGGATGGAAGAGTAGGTGGGCTTGAAGGAGCCAGGAGGGGGAAGAAGGAGAGGGGAGGGGGAAGGATGTCGCTTTTACCTTGGAAGACGTTGTCAATGCTACTGAGTTTGCTTCGAATGGTGCTTTCACTGGCCCTCAAGCCCCTGACTCTGTGTGGTTGGATAATGTTGCTACTGCAGTGAGTTCCCATATAGATTCGGTAACCCCGCTGACCTGTGCTCATATTTTCATTGATCCCCCCCCCCCATTATCCCTCCCCTGACTTATGTGACTAATCATCCCTCTCCACTCGAATTACAGCCATTTCCCCCAGTCCTCCTACTCCAATCTCTTCCCCCCCACCTGCCGTGGCTCCTTGCTCTTCCATTGGGGAATCCAAGCCTATCCGCTCCTGCACTCTGGCCAAATCGGCTGGATCACACTTAGCCACCCCTCCCTTGCCCTCTCTGGGATTACCATCATAAACCCTGATCCAAAGCTAAGTCTAGGACTCATGCTTCATCCTCCAAATCTGCTCCCAACTCCTTCGAGTTCTCGATGCCCCTTCACCCTCATTCTAAATGATCCCCTGGGCCATTTGGAATGTTAGGGGTCTCAATTCCTCTGCCAAGTAAGCTGTCATTCACTCCCGCGAAAGCTATCCTTTGCTGCCTCCTGGAAACCAGAGTCCTGGAGCCCAATGCCTCCCGCATTGTTGCCTCGATTGCCCCCTCTTGGTCCTTCTTCTCCAATTATAACCACTCTCCCAATGGGCACATCTGGATTCTCTGGAACCCCTGCCTTCTCCATGTCTCCCCCATTTCCTCTTCCTAATCCATCCATTTTTCCTTCTCGTCTGCTAGCTCCCCTCTCTCCTTCTTTTCCATCATATACGCTCTCAATCGTTCCCCTGACAAACTCTCTCTCTTGGCTGATTATCGTGCCTTCGCCCCTTTAGCTGGCCTCGCGCCTTGGGGTTTAGTGGGGATTTTAATGTGGTCTGCGCTGCCCACAAGAAAATGGGTGGATCCCCCATTGATCTCTCCTCTGTTGATCCCTTCAATGAGTGTGTTGAAATATGTACCACGATATGGGGAGTGTCCCTATCGTGGATGAGTTTTACCTTCCTGCTTTAGTTTGTTTCTTTCCCTAGTTAGGATAGATCTCTACTTACTAATTAGGATAGACTTCCTATTTTATCTTGCTTGTGGCACAAGGACTTAGTTTCCTAGTTTGATTGTACTTCTTTTGGAGTTAATAAATATTGATGGTAGGGGGGGGGGACTGAGAACACACTCGGCTGCTCCCCTCTTGCAGTCTCTCTTCTCTTCTTCTCTCTCAATCTCTTTCTCTCTTCTCTTACTCTCTCAAGTTACTGGTTACAGATCTTGGTTTCATAACATGGTATCAGAGCAATAACCAGTAGATGTTTTGAGAGTCGTTCCAAGGTCTCTTGCTACTGGTGAAACCCTAGTTCTTATAAGAAGAACTAGGGTTCGATGAATTTTGGTTGTAGATCATACCTGCTATTACTTCTACTGCTGTTCTCGGTGAAGAGTTGCCCCTGCTTTTGCTGCTACTGCCTTTTCTGATCTTCAATTTCCTGCTATCATCAGAATTTTGCTATTGTTGAAATCAGTTTCTGGTTCTCCTTTAGCAACATTGAAGTGTTCTACTACAAAGAAATTTTCTGGTAAAAAAAAAAATCTACTGATTTGCTACATCAAAGGGTGTCTGATTTCCTGATCTGCTACTGCTTGAGATGGGTTTTCTTCTACTGCTGAAAACCCTAAACTGAGTGGTTTGATCTTATCGATTTGAAGGTTATTCAGCTGGTTGCTCTGTCTGCTAGTGTATCGATTGCAGCATACACACGCATTCTATTTGCTTCTGGTTTTATGAGTTTATACCATCAACTGTCCAGGTTTGAAGACCGTTGCTGGTTTTGTAAGGAATCCATCCCGAGCTGGACTGGTTTCTCGCCTGGTTTCATAAGGAAGAACTTCTTCTTCCCTTTCTCTCTTACTGCTTGCGTAACTGTCTAACTTCCTAGACAGTTACGATGTGCCTTTTGTGCTGCTGGTTACGTATATGAATCACTTTCATTATGGTTTCCGCTGTCGCTGGTTACATATTTGGTTGAGGAGTTTTGAGGTTGAAGATAACCTCAAAATCAGAATCGTGAGCTGTCACGTTACCCCTCTTTTAGCTCTTAATTGGTTACTTATTTGACTTTCCATATTAATAGTGCTCATTTACTCCTTATTTACACATTGCCATAATTACACCCATCTCACATGTTACCTTATTTCAAGGCATCAAAACTTCTTTTTTATTTAGTTCCCCTTTTAACCATATCATTGACCCTCCTTTACCCTCTTATTTACATATTGCCATTGAATTATTTCCCCTTTCTAGTTTACCCTTTGGCCTTGGATTGTGATTTTAATTACATTGTCCTTTTATTACTAAATTGCCATTCCACTTTGGAACTTGTGATTAATTACAATCGTGTCATTCCCTTTGCAATTTCAATTTATTTACCAAATTGCCACCCATCTTTGGACACTTTAGATTTACCAAATTGCCATTACTATTATATATTTTCCTACGCTAGATCCCTGTCACCTACCAATGTACCCTCTTGGACACTCTGATAATTACGATTTTGTCATCACCCTTTGTTATTTGGCTATTGTGCACTTGAGTGGGTCTATGCTGAACCCAATTAGGTATTTTGACCTCGCTCCCGCATCAATTGAGGATTGCATGATGTAATTACAAAATTACCATTGGATATATATACATATATATCTACCAAATTATTGCTTTGGTCGGCTCGGGATCGCCTCAATTTGGAATTTATAGTTTTTTGGAAAAATTGGTACTTTCATGCGTGGCAATTTGAGTTCTCTATTCAGATTTGCTACCATCAGGGGGAGATTGGAAATTCTTTTTTTGCATTGCTCTTGATTATGGGATTATATGTACTGCTCATCCTTTGAGATGCTAATCATTGGACATTATATGTCCACGTGAGGGGGAGATTGGAGTTATTATCTACTCAATTACAGTTCTTATATTATCTGCTTCATTCTGCTACTTACTTACCTCGGCACCCAATGCTGTTACTTGCTTACCTCGGCACCCGATGCTGCTACTTGCTTACCTCAACACCCGATGCTGCTACTTGCTTACCTCGACACCCGATGCTGCTACTTGCTTACCTCGGCACTTGATGCTGCTACTTGCTTATCTCGGCACCTAATGCTACTACTTGCTTACCCCAGCACCTGATGTTGCTACTTGCTGACCCCAACACCCTGATGTTGCTTCTTGGTCCTCGACAACCTGATGTTGCTTCTTGGTCCCTAACAACCTGATGTCGATATATGCTTACCCCCGCAACCTGTTGTTACTTCCTACCTACTACCTGCCTTCCTTGGGAAGCGCCTTTGATGCTACTGACTTTATGATGTGGATGATTGGAGTTCTCTTTATGCTCTCTAGTGTCAACTACTACTACTCAAGACCAGTGTTATGTTTAATTTTTCTATTCTTGTTGGTCCAAGCTGAAAGTTTTCTTTTGATATATGTATACTCCAAGCTTGAGGGGAAGTGTTAAAATATGTACCACGATATAGGGAGTGTCCCTATCGTGGATGAGTTTTACCTTCCTACTTTAGTTATTTCTTTCCCTAGTTAGGATAGATCTCTACTTACTAATTAGGATAGACTTCCTATTTTATCTTACTTGTGGCACAAGGACTTAGTTTCCTAGTTTGATTGTACTTCTTTTGGAGTTAATAAATATTGATGGTAGGGGGGACTGAGAACACACTCTGCCGCTCCCCTCTTGCAGTCTCTGTTCTCTTCTTCTCTCTCAATCTCTTTCTCTCTTCCCTTACTCTCTCAAGTTACTGGTTACAGATCTTGGTTTCATAATAGAGTGCATTGATGACATCAACATGAATGACCTTCGATGGTCTAGCCCCAAATTTACCTGGCACAATCAGCATGCTGGTCCTGAGCGGGTGGCCTGCAAATTAGACAACGTCCTAGTCAATGAGTCATGGCTCAACTCTTTTCCCTCCTCCTATGCCTGCTTTGAGCTACTCGGAATCTCGGACCACTTCCCTATCTCTTTATCTTTGTCCAGCCCATCATCTCCTTTGGCCCTGAGCCATTTAAGTTCTTTGACATGTGGACCCTCCATGATGATTTCCCCCCCATTGTCAGAGACTCCTGGGCATCCCCAATTCCTGTCTCCTCTTCCCCTCTTACTGCCTATGCCAAAAAGCTCAAAATTGTCAAAATTGCCCTTAAAGCTTGGGACTCCTCCACTTTTGGAAACATTTCTGAGAGAGTCAAAGATTGTCAAGGGAAGCTTAATAACATCCAAGCTAGAATCCTGCTCAATCTCTCCAATACCTCCCTTGTTGAGGAGGAAAAGCTATATCCTCTGAGCTTTCCTCTCTTCCAGCTCAAGAAGAAAGCTTACTCCGCCAAAAATTCAGAATCAAATGGCTTGAGTTAGGGGACTCCAATTCAGCTTATTTCCATCGATCTCTCAAAACCCACAACAATTCCAGTTGCATTCCCAGCCTCATCTCCTCCACTGGAATTGATCTAACTTCTCCTTATGAGATAAAATCTGAAGTTGTTTCCTACTTTGAGAGACTCTATCATCCTCTCTCTCCCTCCCCCTCTCCCCCTTCCTCCTAACCTCCTTAAAAAATTCGTTTCTGCTCACCTTACCCCTTCCCTCCTTGCCATCCCATCGGATGATGAGATTCTGGCCGCCATCCTCTCTCATAAATCCAACAAAGCCCCGGGCCCTAGGTTTAGTATGGGCTTCTTTTTCTCCTGTTGGCACATTATTCAAGACGACTTAATCTTTGCCATCAGAAGCTTTTTCCTCAATCCCTCCCAAATCTCTGGCATCAACCACACATTTCTTTGCCTCATTCCAAAGAAAGACGGTGCTAACTCGATGGCGACTTCAGACCTATCTCTCTTTGCAACCTCCTTTACAGATTTATAGCCAAAATCTTGGCTAACCGGATCCACGTTGTTATTGATTCTTTGGTCAGTCCCAACCAATCGGCCTTCATTACTGGTCATTGCATTGCGGATAATATCATCCTTTGCCATGAGATTGTTAAGGGCTTTAAACGAAAATCTCATTCCCCTGCGGCCCTTCTCAAGATTGATATCCACAAAACCTTCGATTCCATCCACTAGAACGTCATTTCTAATGTCCTTTGGATGTCTTTCCCCCCCCCCTCCTTTGTTCATTGGATCCACTCCTGTATCTCCACTCCCCGCTTTTCTGTCCTCATCAATGGCAGCCTTGCTGGGTTCTTCTCTTCTGCTGTTGGAATCAGGCAAGGTTGTCCCCTTTCGCATTTCCTCTTCTCTCTTTCCCTTGAAATTCTTTCTCGTTCCATCCAATCTTCCACTGACCTCCACCTTATCTCTCCAATTCCCAAATGCAAAGGTCTCTTGCTTACTCACCTAGCTTTTGCTAATGATCTTATGATTTTCTCCAAGGCTGACCCTCATTCCATCTCCTTCATTATGTCCTCCCTCAGTCTCTTTGAATCCCTCTCGGGCCTTTGCATAAATCTCCTCAAATCTAACATCTTCCTCTTTGGTGTCTCTGATGACCGCCGATCCCAACTGCTTGCTATCTCGGGATTCTCCCAGTCAAATACCTGGGCCTTCCCCTCATCTCTTCTAGGCTCTTTGCTCACCACTGCTCCCCCATCCTTGATTCTATCAGAAAAAAGCTCTAGCTTTGGAAAGGCAAGCTTCTCTCTTACGCTGGTCGCCTTGTTTTCATCAGATCAGTCCTCCAATCCCTTTATCTGTTTTGGTCTGGAATCTTCTCCATCCTCGCTTCCACCTCCAAAGCTGTTGACTCCCTTCTCTGCTCCTTCCTTTGGAAAGGAACAAAATCTTCCAAATTCCTGCATCCTATCAGCTGGTCCAAAGTTTGCTCCCCCAATTTTGAAGGGGGTCTTGGTCTTAGATCCATAAAGGATACCAACTCTGTTGGCATCCTCAACCTCATTTGGAAAATTGCCTCCAAGCATCATAGTATCTGGGTCTCATGGATCTATTCCTCTCCCCTTAAAAATGATTCCCTTTAGTCTAGGCTCCCTCCTCGGATGCTTCCTCTATCTGGAGATCCATTCTCAACTCCAGGCCACTGCTCTCAGAGGTCTCCCCCTCTCAATTGGCAATGGCTCCTCCACCTTCCTCTGGCTTGACCCATAGCACCTTACTGGCATTCTTGTCAATCTCATCTCCTCTAGATCCATCTATTCCTCCTGGCTCCCCAAATCTGCTTTGGTCTCTTCCATTCTCACCCTATCTGGCTGGTCCCCTCCCCGTCTCCACCCCTCTCGTGGATATTTGGTCGGCCTCCGTCCCATTCTCCCTGGTCATCATGGCAGGATGGATAAGATCCTTTGGAAGCCCTCCTCCACGGGCTCCTTCACTTCGACCTCTGCTTGGGAATTCATTAGTATCAAATCTCCGATTGTCCTTGGGCACAAAACCACATGGTTTAAAGGCCACATCCCCCACCACAGCCTTACTGTTTAGCGTTCCCTCACCAGTTGTCTCCCCACGTAATCTTTCCTTATCCACAGGCATATCCAGGCGTCCACATCCTATTGTCTTTATTGGAATAGCACTGAAGATGTCAAACCACCTCTTTTTCTCTTGCCCCTTCTCCACTTCAATATGGAAGAAGGCCCTCAAATCCATTTGGCCATCCTATAGACCCACCCTTTCTCTGTCTAGAGAGCATGGTTCGAAATCTCGCTGAAATTTTGGCGAAATTTCAGAATTTCGATTTTTTTTTTGGCCGAAACGAAATTACATACGAAATAACATTTATACAAAATTTCGGTAGAAATTTTGGTATTTTGGTATCGTTTCTGTATCTCGGTCATCTCGGTACATTCCATGTGTTATAAATACCATATCTCGGTCAGAATTTTGGTATTTCGGTTGAAATTTTGACTCTGTCTCGCCTGTTTCGGTGGTTTTGGTTCCATTTGCATATTTTGAAGGAAAAACACTTCAAGTCTGTAACAAGCCTCTAATTAGCCACATCATCACACATTTTGACTTCCATCGGATTCCTACAAGATCTACACATTCAAAGTTTAGGAAAGGTAAAGTTCTTTCTCCAAAACCAAGTAAAATTTTCAGAATAGTTCGACGGTTGCTACCAAACAAAGGTGCAACTCTAAAACGATGTCATATCCTAATATTTTTGCATTTTTATGGTCTAAGGATGTTTATTAACCTTAAAATAAGTTACCCACCAAGTTTCAGGTCAAAATATGGCCGTTTGACCACCGAAACAGTCAATCGAAACAAACAAAAAAAATACACCATTTCGGCCAAAATTTCACCGAAAGGAAACGAAACTTCAGTTTCTAAACCCACCGAAACACCGAAACGAAACGAAACGAAACGAGATTTCGAACCTTGCTAGAGAGTGGATCTAGATTGATGACTTTTGGCGTCTCTAACATTTGCGACACTAAAGGGAAACTCACTTTTGCAGTAACTATCAACCACATTTGGATGGAGCAAAACCTCCGGAGATGGACTTCCAACTCCCGTTCCTTTGTATGGATTTGGAATGCCATCTACTTCGAGGTCAGTTTCAAAATTGGCACTATCAGGCACAGCCTAATTAGAAATACCCCCAGGAGCAGGCTCATTGTTGTCTCCTAGGGTCTACCATCTTCCATCATCTCCCCCACTGTACCCTCCCTCCCTCCTCCACTGATTGGCTCCCTGTGTAGTTGGGTCTTCTGGCCTTAGGTCCAACTTTGGGCTCTTTTGGGTTTTGTATTCTCCATTCCTCCCCATTTTTTTCCCTTGTATATTCTTTCTCGTGGTAATGAATTATTTATTCATCAAAAAAAAAAAAAAGTTAAGCTATGTTACAGAAATAGAAGTCTCTAGAAATAGAAACTAATATGCAGTGAAATAACAGCAACATCTTATTATTAAACAAGTAGTAATAAATTATAAACATATAACTAAAAAGATTTACAAACCGTCTTCCTATGCTAGGTGATAGAAGGGTCCTCAATAGGCCCAGACCTGGCCTAATAATTGGGCCTAAATCATAAGCCGCAAGTGAGCTTTTAAAATTGGGCTCAGTGGGACTTAATGGCTGGCGTTTTGGGGGCCTAAAGCCTTGCTGTGTTTCTTCTTTTCTTCTACCTTATTCGATCTACATCACATTATCTACAATTTCTTGACCCTGTGGTATTGGATACTAAATACCATTTTTTTTTTAAAGTTGACACTTTTTTTCCAGCACAAAATAAACCACTCATGTGCTCAGTAACCTATATGTATTCTAAGCTTGCTTTACTTTATTGAGATTATTTGATCTCCATGACAGGTGAAGAATCCTCAGCGAGATCTACCACTGGGTATAGGGATTGCACTTTCTATTTGTTGCATCTTGTATATGCTCGTTTCTGTTGTCATCGTTGGCCTAGTACCATACTATGGGATGGATCCAGACACTCCCATCTCTTCTGCCTTTGCTAGCCATGGGATGCAGTGGGCAGTGTAGGTTAAATATTTCTCTTGTAATTTGTGGTCATTTTGGCCCTCATAATAAGTTTGATGAATTTAAATAATAAAGCCTCTTTGATTTTATCTCATTATTATAGCCTTTTTGTAATTTGGTCACATTGTATTTGTAGGTACATAATCACAGCTGGAGCAGTTACTGCACTCTGTTCAAACTTGATGGGTTCAATACTTCCTCAGGTAAATTACTGGCAAAGAATATAAAATCATAAATAGATGCAGCATAATTGTTCCCTTTTCCAATGAATAAAACATGCCTTTTTATTGCAATACTTTCTTCATTTTGAATCTCAATAAAATTCTTGGAATTGATTAGCAATTGCTACCCTTCGACAGTTTTCCAGTTGGTGCTATTAAACTCCCACATCTATGATTCAATACTTTTGAATTGGTACTTTATAACTCATGCAACATGAAAGTTTGTTCCTCCTCTCCCCCAGTTTTATTGTCTAGGTGGCATACTACAGCACCTTGGAAATTCCTTACCCTGAACCAACTAGTAAATACATTGGCATGCCTAATATATCAACCGAGAAACTATGTGGGCAGTCTCAATCAGTCCTTACGGATCTGATAAGCTTGCAAGTGATGGACCCACTAGGGGAATGGAAGAGATCCCGATTTAACGGCTAGATATGGGCCAGATCTGATCTAAGAATTAACGGTCAGATTTTCAACAGAACAAAAACCATATTTCAAGGATAACCCTGTAAGAGGCGGTGGTTACATAACGCAACTACCAAACGATTAAAACTAATTCATTCAATTCCAAATTGTAGGAGGGAGTGGTTACATATTTATAAGCTGTAAACATTCCTAAATTAACTCTCATAAGGACTCCTTAACACTCTCTTACTGTAAATAAAAAGTAAAAATTAATATAACTCTTACAAACCTAAAATAACTAACAATCGGACTCTTAGATCTCTAAGATAACTTCCTAGATTTAGACTCTAGACATGGGATCCACAAATAAAATAATAATTTTCATGCACCCCTAAGACCCGCACTATTTGGCTTTTATTTCAGTGCATTACAATAAAACCCAAAAATGAAGGTCCAACCCAAACCTATATTAAATTCTGGCCCAATTTAAAGCAGGCCTGCATTACTATAAGACTGATACTGGTGTTAGATACTCCATATGTACTAAAGCTACACAACTTATCGCATTTTCAAACTAATGACATTCTTCTGTCTTAGAAGTGGAAGCATGTTAATTTTTTCTGATAGAATTTCAATATTACATTCCTATGCTGAAAGCATGATGGAAATATCTGTTGCTACTTGCTGCTAAGTGTGCTAGCTTACTTGATTTGATACTTCCAATTATTCTTATGTCTTTTCCAGTTGTGATATTGGTGGTCAAAGATACTTGATACTTTTATTGATGGTTACTCATATTTTTGCTACATATATCCGACAAATATAAAGCTTTGGATGTTTCTAAAGCTTATATTGTATATGAAAACAAGCTTGATAATTCCATTATTTAGGTATCACAGAGCCATGATTTCAATTAGCAATGCCTCCTTTAACAACAGTACAAGTTTGATCAAGAGTTGGGATCAGATTTATTAGTTTTTGTACCATTAGTTGTAGGAAACATGCCTATGCTCTGTGAGATGGTGATACCATAGTTTTCAAAACTGGAATGGAGGGTGAGCCGAAAATTTGCGCGGTGTTGTTTCTGGCCAGTTCAACCAAAAGAACCCTGATTTTTTCTAAAAGAGGAAAATAATAATAAAATGCTAAAACTCTAAAAATACAAACTGCTGAACAAAACCAAATGTTTCACAAGAAAACTGGACAGTTTCAAAAACTGCCTAGTTTTTGTCTGATTTTATAAAAAATTGTCCTTTAGTGGGAACCAGACTGTAAAAGAAGACTCCATTTTCCTGTTCGACCGCCAGTATCTGGTTCGTTTATACAACTATGAGTGATACTATGCATGTAATATCTACATGGTTTTCCACATATCAAAGCAGTTCAAGCTACATGTTTTAACATAGGTGTTAGATTAGCTCAAGTAGAACCAATTCTGGTTTTGTAAAATTCAAAACTCAATTTACCATGCCAAATCCATATGGAAATGGATATTTTCCAATTTGTTCCACCAGTTAAGAATGTCAATACATCATAGTTTGCATCACCACCAATTAAGGATATTTTCCAATTTGTTCCCTATGAAATAGTGTTGGTCAACCCAAACTTGGGGAATGGATTTGATTGAAAGTCATCCTATTTCCAGAAAAAAATCATGTATTGGGGCAGCTACAGGATAACATCAAATATTCAAATCTATTGCATCTTGAATAGTAGTGTCTTTTCTGCAAATTTTCTGCACTATTTAATTTCATAGTTGTCAAGGCATTGCCTAAGCATCCAGGCACCTTGGTCTCTCTGGATGCCTTGGTCGCCTAGGTGGGTGCCTTGGACGCCTTGGTTCCCTATGTTGACGGCTTGGTCGCCTAGATGCTGTGGCAACTATGATTCACTTATTCAGTTGTTGCTATAATAGTGGGTTGGGTTGGATATTTGTGTTGTCCAATGGATATTTCGTCTATGTATTCAAATTCAAATCTGACAAGTGTTTGGATAACCAAGATCGATTCCTTAAGTACAAATAGTTATTAATTATCTATAGTTTTAAAATATAATCGAAGCGCATGTCTGATATTCAATATCAAAACAAACATATGTAAATAGGAATCTGATCCATACTTTGGACTATCCATTTACATCTCTAGACCCAGCCAACGCCTGACAATATAATTGTATATATAATTTTAATGTATCTGTCTACTATATAAAACTGAAGTATATGGATAGTGAGGATTTTACTATGAAAAGAAATGTGAATCTAGTCATTTTAATACCTTTTCAAATTTATATGATATACTCATCCAATTCTGCCCTGATCCTTACTGAAGCAAAGTTGGGTTGGATTAGATAAAGGGTGTCTCAGGTTTTTTAGCTTTATAGTTCCGATTATAACTATCAGCCCTTTTAAAAATTGAGCAATCATAATGTTGGGCACATAGTTGTCACGGCTCCAAGGCGAACCAAGGCATTGGAGGGTTGTTTAAGAGCTTAGGCGAGAAGGCGCCCCCCTTAAGGCGAACAAGGCAACCAAGTGTTATTTTTTATTTTCCCTATTTGTTAAGACTATTAGTTAGCTACTTATACATTGTATCATAAAAAATCAACATTAAACCACATCAAGTCATTAAAAGTCAACATTTAGCCACATCAAATTTCAAAAAATCAACACTAAGTCACATTAAGTTATAAAAAATCAACATTTAGAGAAATGCTCTTGTTCTATAATAAGTTTGACTGGTCAAATGATTTTATTTTTACATGAGACTTTTTATATTAGGTATAATATAAAACCAGCTTTTCAACAAGTCTAAGATTACTTAAATCTAAATTGTAATGACAAAGTTATGCTCTGGTCAAACTTATTTTAAAGTACGTGAGTGTTGTTAAAATCACCTGAATGAAAATAATTTTATGGATATCAAAACAAAAGATTATTTTACTGAACTTTTGGTTTTTAGCAATGTTTTAACTTGATAGGATTTATAAAATTTTCATAATTGAGCCCCAGCATTTAAAAGTTTAAATCACCCCTATAACCAGAACCCATTTTTTTGTTATTGGACTGGGGAGTTGACTTTTTTAAACTATTTTTATTGGATTCAAATAGGGGGTATTTGCTTATTTATGAATAATATCTTAAAAAATATAAAAAAAAACATTTACTTAAATGATATTTGGCATAAATAAGTGTCAAAACACAAGGCAACATGCAGTGCAATAAGGCGATCGCCTGGATGCCAAGTCGTTGCCTTGGCGATGCCTAGGTGATGCCTTGACAACCATGGTTGGGCATCACCGCCGTGTAATAATTTCAGATGATTAAGAAGGTTGGCTACCTATGGTATTTAATCTGTAATCTTGAACATAGTTCATGTTTGCCGTGTATTATAAATTTATAATCAAGTCATTTTGAGGTTCAGTGTACTTGATACCACAATCTGTTCTTTGGACAACAAGGGGTTGAAGTACTTGAGCAATTCTGTGCATGCGATATGCAGCATCTAATATTTATGCTGTTTTGGACATTGAAATTAGTATATGTGCATCGAACAGAAGGGCTTTTTCCCTTTGAGATCGGTAGTTCAAATATTTAATACTAGAAGTTTCTCATAGTTTCTCATTCTCCGAGGAAAATCTAATTAAGCTTATTATTGTGCATTTCTGTTCTTGAAATCAGTTTGGATCCTTTTGGTGAAGAATGTTATGCCTTAGGTATTTGCTTATGATGGTATAAATCTGCTAAGACTAGCTGTGGGCATTATTACTTTCTTTTAAAAAATAGAATAATATGGAAATAATGTTCTTCAATCCAACTTGGTATTTAACTTCTTAAGATCTTCTTAGCTGGTGTTTTCTTTGGTGGGGCTTTCAGTGCCATCTTTGATTGGAACCTGTTTTAGTGGCTAACTTGTGATTTTGGTGTGCTTGTTTGCTTTGGAACAGTCTTTGATCTCTGTTGACTGATGAAATTTTGGTTGCATGGTTTCTTTTTTTCATTTTTCTTTTCTTTCCTTTTCCATTTTTTTTTTTCTTCTTTTTTTTTTTTTTTTTAAATTTGTCTCAGCCTCGAATCCTGATGGCAATGGCTAGAGATGGATTGCTGCCGGCGTTTTTCTCACATGTGAATAAACGCACTCAAGTTCCTGTTAATGGCACAATAATGACTGGAATCTGTGCTGCCATTCTGGCATTCGTTATGGATGTTTCACAATTGGCAGGAATGGTAAGTTAACATTACCTCTGGCTCCCACACCCCACTGTCAGTCTTGAAAGTTCAATTGCTGCTTTGGGTACTAATAATGGCTCACTTGGGACGTAGATAACATATTGCGATACTGGATTATACTATACATTTTCATTAAAAGCCCCTGCAAGTCAAGTATATCTGAGAAAAAGAGGTTTTGGATCCATCTGATGCTGTATCAAACACTTGGATTTGTGCAACATGGATCACTTGCTAGGCTAGACACTCTTCAAGGTAGACAAGGAGTTATCCTAGGGATGTTGTATAATTAATAATAATAATAAAAAAAAGTATTACTAATTAATTACGATTTAACTTTTAACCTTTGTCAAGATCTATTTAGTGTTACAAGAAAGAACTATCATTTGCATTGTAGTTTGATTGTGATTTTATTTTCCCTAAATCTTTCTTTTGGGAACTTATTTTCTAGATTCTTTGTTCTGAATATTTATATCACAATTTTCTCTTCTTGATGTCGGGAATATAAACTATTAATGCATAGGAGTAGATATACAGAATTATGAAAACATCGAGTGCAGGTGCAAATTTATCCTAGCAAATTATGTGCCCGCTAGTTATGGCCTATGGATGCTTCAAGGTGGACAAGGATTTACCCTAGGGATGTTGTATAGTTAATAATAATAATAATAAAAGTATTACTAATTAATTACGATTTAACTTTTAACCTTTGTGAAGATCTATTTAGTTTTACAAGAAAGAACTATCATTTGCATTGTAGTTTGATTGTGATTTTATTTTCCCTAAATCTTTCTTTTGGGAACTTATTTTCTAGATTCTTTGTTCTGAATATTTATATCACAATTGTCTCTTCTTGATGTCAGGAGTATAAACCATTAACACATGGGAGTAGATATACAGAATTATGAAAATATCGAGTGCAGGTGCAAATTTATCCTAGCAAATTATGTGCCTGCTAGTTATGGCCTATGGATGCTTCAAGGTAGACAAGGAGTTATCCTAGGGATGTTGTATAATTAATAATAATAATAAAAAAAGTATTACTAATTAATTACGATTTAACTTTTAACCTTTGTGAAGATCTATTTAGTTTTACAAGAAAGAACTATCATTTGCATCTTAGTTTGATTGTGATTTTATTTTCCCTAAATCTTTCTTTTGGGAACTTATTTTCTAGATTCTTTGTTCTGAATATTTACATCACAATTGTCTCTTCTTGATGTCGGGAGTATAAACTATTAATACATGGGAGTAGATATACAGAATTATGAAAACATCGAGTGCAGGTGCAAATTTATCCTTACAAATTATGTGCCTGCTAGTTATGGCCTATGGATGGTATTGTGCATTTAACTGAAGGGCATACCCAATGGACGAAGCTCCCGCCATGCCAGAATCTGGGGAGGTTCATAATTTGCACAGCCTTACCCCCGCTTTGCGGAGAGGCTGTTTCTCGACTCGAACCCGCAACCACTAGATTGTAATGGAGCAAAATTACCATTGTGCTGAGGCCCGCCCTCGTATTTTGCAGTTAACCACTCGAGGAAAATACCTGGTCACTCAAGGAAAATACCTGGTCTCTTTGGTTGAAATGAAATGAATTTTAGTACCAAACCAGGGATGGAAAATATTGACCTCACTTGGTAATCAATCTGACCTAACACCCTACGGGCCATCTCTCCCTCTCTACTGCCCCGGAGGGAGGTTGTAAGGTGCTAGGTTGGATTTCTTTCTGTGACAAAATAGGAACCCGTATCATGTCAATATCATAAAAAGCTAACTGTCGTTTTTTTGGCAGGTCAGTGTGGGGACACTTCTTGCATTCACCATTGTTGCAATTTCTATCTTGATTCTTAGATATGTTCCTCCAGATGAGGTGCCACTTCCATCATCACTTCAAGCTTCAATTGATTCAGTATCATTGCGGTACACTAATATTCCTCAAGAGATTGATGGGGGCAACCCAAAAGATTTAGCTGGTGACTCTCAAGGTGGTAGTCAACATTCACAGGGCAAGTCAGAAGTGTCCGTTGAATATCCTCTTATTGCAAAAATTGGTCAAGGTAAGATAAATTGGATCTTATTGCAAAGTTTCCTTATCTACAGGCATATCCAGGTACCACTTTCTTGCTGTCTTTTTCAGAATCGTATTGAAGACACCAACCACCTTTTCTTCTCCTGTCCTTTTGCCTCTTCTATCTAGAATCATGTCTTTCGTTGTTGGCCCTCTAGAAGGCCTGTGCTTTTCCCCTTGACAGGAGTGGATCTGGGTCGACATGACTTTTGCGGGTAGCTCTATTTGCAACTCAGCTCGCAATCTTGCTTTTTGCACCTCCATCAGCCACATATGGATGGAATGGAATCTTCGTAGATGGACCACCAACTATGGATCTTTTGATATGATTTGGAAATCCATCTATTTTGATGTCAATTCGAAGCTCTCCATGCTTCCCCACCATTGTGTTAGGGACTCCCCAAGGAACATGCTTATAATTGTCTCCTATGGTTTGCCCAGTTCTTTGTTGCACCCCCCCCCCACCTAGTTGCTCCGGCTGTGTAGGTCGTTAGCTCCTTCCTCTTCAGTGGTCTGGCTGTGAACATGAGATAGGGGGAATGCCATATGGGCACTGACTCATTCTTTGGCTCCTGTTTCCCCAATCCCTATTGCCTCTATATGACATATGCAGTTGCTATGTAGCATGTGTGATAGTAGTGAGGGTGTGTGGGATTGACTATTCAATGGGTCAGTCGGATGTTCGCTTGCACCTTGTGGTCTCATATTCTTTTAAATTGTCACAATTGTATGAGAATGGTGCAAAAAAAGAGAAAAAAAATAAGTATAGTCCTTGGTTTGGTTAATATGGGGCTTTGAGTGATCTGCTAGGCGGGGCCATCAAAGTGGTTCCTCCCTCCCTGCATGTGTACTTTACTTCTCCCATATGGTATCTTGCATTGCAGTTAGTACGCTATCCTTCATATCCACCTCATATATTTGTCTCCTAGTGAAACTGTAATATTGAATGTTCACTTGCAGCAATTTTCCAGCTTCAAGGATTTTGCTAAGTTTTTTCCTCTGATTTCTGTTTATACAGATACATTAGATGAACTAAAGAGACGGAAAATTGCTGCTTGGAATATAGGATTTGTATGTGTTGGAGTGCTGCTCCTCACCTCAGGGGCATCAGCCGAATATCTTTCCAGGTAAGTTGTGTCGGAATGCCTTCATGTTTAAGAGCTCGGATCATGCTGTTTCTTGTTTAAACCAGGGTTAGATCATAGTTCTCAAGGTCATAGAATGCAATTCTTCCTCTTCGGGTTTTTGGTACTGCAATTTTTCCATGTTGGATGTGGTTATATACTTTATGTGGGTCTGTTTGAACTATATTCTTGATTAGAAGACACTATTGCCACTGCTTCAATGATGTGCTTTTGTGGTAGAGGGTGTGACACCTACTTAGTTCTGCTCATACAATTAGCACAAAATTCTGTTAAGCGCTAAGAACCAGATGATGCGCAAAATGCAGTTGTCATGCATGCATGCAATCAATGAAAATAACTTTGGCTAATGCGGTACCGGAATATTAGAAGTTAGAATAATGATATAGTGGAGGCTTAAATTATTTGATTTATCTGAATGGCCCACTCATAATTTAGTTCTTTTTCTCAGTATTCCTCGCTTCACATTGTGCGGAGTCGGTGGTGCATTTACCTTGTGCAGTTTGATTGTGCTTTCCTGGATAGATCAAGATAATGCAAGGCACAGCTTTGGACACACAGGGGGTATGCTCTATTCTATATGACGTTTAATTAAATTTATGTGAAGAGGTTTGACCAGACAATAAGCCTATACTGAACCCATATGGTCCTTGCAATTAGTTAGTTTCTTAACCTGTTGCAAATGGAGACAAAATTGAATGTCAGAGCAAAAGTTGTTGAGCTACACAATTGATGGGGTTGAACTGTTTGCTTGTTATCTGCAGGTTTTATTTGTCCGTTCGTCCCACTCCTACCTGTTGCCTGCATCCTCATAAATGTCTACTTACTGATAAATCTTGAGTGAGTATACTACACTCCTTTCCCTTTGTTATATATGGTTGACTCACTTTCGGTTTTCCATACGGGTTGCAATGTTTTATTCATGCTATGGCCATTGTAGCCTGCGGCTCATTCCGTGTTTTCTCCTCATCTGATATATTCCTGAACTCATCAGGGTTAGCACATGGATACGCGTATCAGCATGGATGGTTGGTGGTGTTTTTGTGTATCTGTTCTATGGGAAGAACCACAGTTCACTGCGGGATGCAGTTTATGTTCCTTCAGCCCATGTCGAGGAAATATACCACAGCTCTGCGGTTGTTCTGGTGTAGGCCAAAAAATAAAAAAATAAAAAAAATCCTCAGGTGCATCTTCATTCTTCATACAGGATATCGCACCATTCTACATACAAACAAATATCTAGGTTGTATCCTAGATACGAAAAATCCCATTTTTTTTTTTTTCTTTCTTTTTCATGTCCCATTTTAACTGGTGATCCATAGCAAGTCTAATGTTTGTACAGTAATTTTCTGGATGGCATGAGAGGTTGTATTTAATTCTTGTATAGAAAGTTGTAAATGGCTTGCAAGTTGAAAAAAAAAAGGTAATTTTCAGAAGACTTTCATGGAATTGATCCACCTTGCTATTACTAGTAGTTAAAAGTTTTGGGCCAAACAGCCCTTTGAATATTTTCACAACAACTAACTCCCTTCTTTAATGGAGCAATATCCCTTCTTAGTGAGTTGAGCATGAGGTTTAAGGGGCTTCATCATAACACAAAAATCCTTTGCGGGGAGGCAGTGAGTGGCAGTGAGCATCCGACGGCTGGGGTGCATGCCAGGGCCCTCCCAGCCGTTGGATCCTCACTGCCTTTCACTGCTAGCCGTAAAGGATTTGAGTCCATCATATGTCCACTTGCACATGCTTGAATATTGTGGGCATGCTTGTTTTGGTAGAGGACTCTATGATTATTATCCTTCACAATCATCCAAAGGGTAGGCAGATCAAAGTAAAATATGATAACATTTAGATTCGGTCTGGTTGCTAGTAAAAGGAAGGGACAATAAGTGAAATTAGTTTAAAAAGGTCAAAGAAACTTTTGTAATTATGATTGGGTAACCTACTTAGTGCTCTTATAATACTCGGTAATTATACCTGTTAAGGTAATCCCCTTCTCTTTTTTAATGAAAAAGCCAAGGGATTTGGTTGCATAATAAATTTTAGGGAGAGGGTTTACTACACCACTAGTGTGGTGGTGGGGGGGGGTGATCTCCCACACCACACAAAGGACGTAGGAGAAGTATCATCTACATGGGTTATGAAGGGCTTATATTGTAACATTTTTCATCTTGTTATTTGCAAGATCATGCTCATCAGGAGGTTTTGAGTTCAAGTCCCTTGGATGTTACTTTCCCATCCCTACCTATCAGGGGAAAGAAAAATAAAGGTTTATATTGTAACATTTTTCATCATATTAGCTGCAAGTTGGTCATGCATGATATATATGCACCAACTTGAAGATGAGTGTTAAAGTATCTAGGCACAACATATCTAATAGATTATGTGCATAGAGATCGGATAAGAATTGTGATCCATCCTTACCTAATATCCCATATTTGTAACTCCTCATATTAGATATAAATTTGGCCTCTGTCATATCTAGCAAACCAAATCATTCTCCCATAATTTTTCCAAATCATTCTCCCATAATTAAATTGATGTTAATTCATTTCTAATTGAAGTTCTCAAAATTTTTAAGCCTGACTGAAAATTAGGAGTAAGGTTATAAGTTTCAAGTGTTGTGCTTCAATATCTGTTCATCCTAGTTCTATGCTTAGTGCAATCTGAGGTTCATCTGTTATTATTTGTTGGGGGGTGGGGGAGTTGTGGTGAAACATATTCATTTGGAGGATGATCTCAAATCATACATGGGCTATAGAATAAGAATCTCAGCTCTAAGTAAAGTAAAAAAGAATTTGATCTATCCTTCTTACTAGCTTGTTTGCCCCCTCTATCATTAAGGCACGGAACTGAAGTTGTAATTCCTTTACACTGTGATCGTCAATTAAATCGAGATTCGCCATTCTTTTGGTGCCATTCAGCTGTTTCTTCATACAACATGTTGATTTCACTAGACTCTTTTAACCACAGAGAATTCAGTAAAGTAGGATACCTATGCAAAAAAAATTGTCATCTTCATCTTCATCATCCTGTTTTGGTTGTCATACTATTATAGTTTCATCTTATGATTGGTATTTCACAGTTGTCAGCCTGGTTGGTAATCACTATGGATTCACTTTGCCATTCTATTTTGTATCTTTCTAATTGGTTACTATTATGTTTGCCTGGAATTCTTGACCCATTTTGAAAAATGACCCACTCCGACATATTTTGGTGGTGATTCGAATGAGATTTTTTCTGAGATCTGTGATGGTAGCAAAAGGGTTAGGAGATAGATTACGATCCGATGGATCGACCCACGAATTGGAGGAGTATATAATGTACTATCATCTTGTTGAGCAAGCATTGTAATTTGGGGTTTTTCGAGCTAGGGTTCCTAAAGGAGTTTTCTTGTCGCAGTTTGGTTGTATTTGATGATCTCCATTGTAACCCTTCTTTTACAGTAGTGAAACATCTTCTTCTTCGTCCGAGGATGTAGCACACCACATCAGTGTGTGAACCTCGTTAAATCTGTGTTGTGTGTGAATTTCTTCTCTATTTTTCTTCATATTTATTGGTGTTTGCTCTAACAGTTATGTTAGTCCATTTGATTGCTAGGATGTTGAAGGGTGGAGATGGGTAAATGAATATTGGTTATGGTTAAGGATGACATTTTGTAATTATTGAATGTTATGAACTTGCCACGTGGCTAGTTGGCATATCCTACTTAGATCCCATGTGGGCATCATAGCTGTTTTAATATATGTCAAATTTGAATATTTAGTAAAGCATGACATTTTTGTAAATTTGTGGAAGTGGGAGACTAACTTTAGTTAATGTCCCTTCCAAACATGTTCCTATTCCTTGATTCAAAATTACTTTTTACTAACCATCACTAAACACATTACTTTCCAGCAGAAATACTCCAAAGGAACAAAAAAGAAAGTTATGACTCAGAAATATTATTTTTTTGGAATAGAAACGTTACCAAACAAGTGCTAAGGCTGTGTTTGGTAGTCATCCAGAAAAACATTTCTGGCGTTTTTCCAAGTTATAGGAACAAGAAAATGGAATAAAGTGTTTGGTGTCAACTTGATGCTTTTCCCTTTTTTTGGAACGAAAAGGAAAAAAAAATGCTAGAAATGCAAAATGATGGAACGACAAAATCTTGTTCTGTCATTTCCGTTTCGTTCCAAATATATAAAAAGTGAAAACTAAGTTAATCGTTCTTGAAACAGGTTCATCAAATACCATTTTTTTTTTTATTATTTTAAAACAACATTTTGGCATAGAAACTGAAAGTTCTGTTTTCGATACGAAACATCTTTTCTAAAATTCAATGACTACCAAACGCGACCTAAGAGAATAAAGTGACAATGGGAATAAGTTTAGAGGAGTCCCAATGTAATTGACTCTTGATAACAGAAAACTCTCACCACCTTGAAAATATTTGACTACATCCGAAGAGAATCAGACGGACTAACATTAAGAAGCTAAATGTCACTTTCAACTAATTAAGATTCTAAGAAATGTAGTCTTGAAAACTGCATCTATAGGGTTGATTTAGGGGTAGGACTGTAGTTGAGACCAAAAGATGAGCGGATATACAAGAGCTGGTGGGGGATGAATAGAAATTTTAATTTATGGTGTAGGTTAAGGATGATGTACAAATAGAAAAGGAAATTAAGTTGGGTTAAAGATTAATGGAAACTAGTTTGACAAATATGAGGAATCAACCTTCTAAAACAAAACTCAAATAGGAAAAGAAGAGGTGAAACATGGCTAATGGGGGAGAGGGTTGGGAAGGAAATTGAGCTGAAGCCACTTTTGTCACCGCATAATTGAAAATTCAGGTTGTGAGTGGGTGTAATAGATTGAAGAGAGAGTTTTACACGCCTGATCCTTTGAGGGCTACCAGTCATAACCATGACCATGAATTGGCTAAGTGTAGGTGTAACCCAATCCATTACCTTTATTGAGCAATCTTGGATTTTGTGTTCATTTGGTAGTTCAAAAACTAGGCTTAGGCTCTTATATTAAAGAAAGAATAGCCTTGGAAAAGTCACACTATTTAAAATATCTTTTTTTTATAACCATTGTGGCAATGACTTAATCAAGTTTCGATGGAAATAACCTTGCCTCTAATAGGGTAAGCATTTCTATACAAGTTTCTGATGTAGTCATGATCGTACATTTAATACCCATTCCACTTTCTGCCGTGCATTCTTTTCAAGATATTTTCAATGGTTATATTCCAAGAGCTATATTCTAGCAGCCTTTTTCCAACAACTGTATTTCAACGGCTCTTTTCTAGCAATTAATTCCCTCTTTCCCTATATATAGCTGTATTGTGAAGTGTAAAATAAAAGAAAAATTTGTGTCCAATATCTTGTGTTGAGTGAGTCCCACTCTTGGGTTGAATGAGTCTCCATTTGAATTTGAAGTCCTCTTGTGTTGAGTGAGTCCTCAAGCGACCCCAGAATAAGTGGTCATTTTTTTACTCTTGAGTCAAGCGTTCCTCTTTGACCCTTGTTATCATATATTTGATTTCTTATTTGGGAAATAAAATTTTTCTATATTTTCAAGATTATTTTTTAGCTTCATTAATTTGGTATCAGAACAAGTTCGATCTTGAGTATTATGCCATGATATAGTATAAGTTGAAGTTTGATCATGATATTTAAACGATGAATATGGCTGCGTCAAGTTTTAGGACAAATTCTTTCAAGGTAAGGGAGAACGATGTAGTCATCATCATACATTTAATACTCACTCCACTTTCTACAACACACTCTTTTCAAAATGTTTCCAATGACTATATTCCTACATCTACACTTTTTCTGTTCCTTTTCAACCGCTATAATCCAACGACTCTATTCTAACGACTATATTTCAATGGTTACTTCCCCATTTCTCTATATATTTGTATTATAAAGTGTAAAAGAGAAGAAGAATTTGAGTCCAATATAACATCTATTATAGGTGAGTCCCACTTTTGGGTTGAGTGAGTTTGCATTTGAGTTTGAGGTCTTCTTGTTGTTGAATGAGTCCCCAAGAAACCTCAGAGGTGAGTGGTCCTTTTTGACCCTTGGGTTTAGTAGTCCTCTTTAACCCTTATTATCTTATACATGATTTCCTATTTTGACAATAAAACTCTTCTATATTTTCAAGTTTATATTTTAGTTGTATCAGTTTCATTCACTTATTAATGTTTATTGGTAACTGACTTCTTTGTCTAAATGTTAAGCAATTTGGTATTATCTAGTGATAGTATTTTTCCCTACTTAGTGTATCTTTGAAGAAATGAAGATTAGAAAAAATTATTTAAATGGAATAGGATTTTGCATGAGAACTTTTCTCCCCATTATATATGTGGAATAGTAGTTTCCTTGGACATGTAGATTTTGGGACACTTTTAAGTATCAGCTTATAATATAGTTATAACTTACTATTAATAAATTATTGATAAAACAAGTGCTTGGAAATGGATACAGATAAAACCTCATAGAGGAAACTATGACTAGAATCACCCCTTGTGGAAACAAACAAGTAGAGTATGAAATGAAAGTGTTAGAATGAAATTCCATTTACTTGGTTGCCATGAATGTTGAACCAGGAATTTGATTACATGACCAAGCAAGGTTGGTTAGACTACCTTTCCCAAACAAGTAAACAGATCATAAATTGAAATGCTTTCCTAAAGAGTAAAGAGTTTTGACCACCAGTTGCTTGGCCAATGTTTCATTTCCTCTTTCTTTTCTCACCCTGTATTTAAGGTTCAAAACCTGAAATTAAGTACAAGATTGATCCTATAGATTCCAACTAGAAATGGTTGGAATCTATTAGGGACATGTCCACACTTGTATAGTTGATTTTGATGATAACAAACATATGAAGGTATTCCACAATTTTCCTTCAAGTATTGTTTTGTAGACTTCATATCAAAGATTAGATTTGATAAATGAAATGAAGAAATGAAGATCAAAGTCATTGAATGTTGAAAATAGAAGCCTAAGAAGTAAAGCTCAAGAAAGAGTGGGAGCATAAAGCCTCCAAAGCTTGAAGAAGGTACTTCAAGTTATTAAGATCTCAAAGCATCAAGACTTGAAGTCATTCTAAACATCAAGCAACGCAAAAAGAATACAGAAGACTATTTGTAAGATGTTTGATAGAAGCCTTGAAGATCTTAACTCAATATAATAGCGCATATTTACCATACACAAAACATTGCATCTCATAAGAATGCATCATCTTAACTTAGAATGACCTTAGGAAATGTCCATTGTAAGTGTTAAGACCTAAATATGGTTAGGAACATGTTAGTTATAACATGTCATAACAATTGTGGTGAAAACAGTAATTTCATATTCAAGGGAATTTTAAATATTTAAATATTTAGTATCAGAATATAGTTTCTTTTTCTAAGTTGTAGAGTTTTGAATTACGAAACCAACTCACTTTGAGTTGGCTCAAACCGAGGTAGGACGGTTAAGTTATGATTGATTTGGTATAGCCTATTTGAAAATTTCAGCACAAATGACTTTCAAACCCCATTTTGTCCAAACCTTACTTGTTTGAACCGGCAGGAGCCGGTCAACCAAAATTATTCCAGTTGATGCAGCTGATTGACCAGCATGCATTCAGCTAGTGTGAATAAGCCTATAATAGATATATTTTTCTAACAACTAGTTAGTTTAGTCGGTCTATCGGTGCTTTTGACGATCAATCAGAAGAGCCAAAGTATAGCCGTTAGAGAGTGTTTTCTTGCCCAAATAGAACCCCATACACTTCTATAAATATCCATTATTATAAGTAAAGAAACAACACTTATTACTATTCATCCAAGTGCATTTATTGAAGCATTAAAGTGAAGGAAAGCAAGTTATCCTCTTGAGTTCAAGTTTTACAATATATATGCTCTTGTCAAGAGGAATTCAAGTCTCTCTATAAGTCTTCTATACTATCTTAGCATTCTATTGCAAGTTTTGAGAAGACATCTAGGTGCATACATTCTTATCATTGCATATCATTACATGCACCACACAAGGTAACATCTTACCACCTCTATTTTTAATGTAAGATTGTTTAACACAAGATTTGGTTTAACTCTAGAAGTGGACTTATTATTTACACAAGTGCTACATTGCATTTAGGCTTGTTTAGAACCCTCTCATCCTTAAGAGATTGTAAGGACTCTCTAATCCTAAATTGTAAGTACCTTCTCATCCTTAAGAGATTATAAGGATTCTCTCATCCTGTAAAGAGATTGTGGATCCTATTACCATTAAAAGAGTTTATAAAGGTGATTCCTCCCCCACCTACTGTATTAAAAGGGAAAAACTAGTAGAATACCTCTCAAGGGTATCTTGAGGGGAGTGGACTAGGCTCAATTGAGTCGAACCAATATAAATCTGTACACTTAAGAGATTGTGTTTTATATTCCTTATTTTATTTACAATCACGTATTTGAGGTTGGGTTGACTCTAAGGCTCTACCCTAGCTTCTCATTGGTTTCTCCCAAGGTCTTTCATCGTATCGTGCGTGCATCCTCAAGCAATCAGGGGCGCTGAGCCCAAAGATCTGGCACTAATGGCTTCTTCAATCAAGTGATGTTGTTCTACCCGAACAACAAAAGAAAGCTTATGAGCTGCATCTATAGTTGTTCACCGTAAGTTCAATATGTGAAGTGACGGGCCAAGGTGGAAGAGATAGACCTCTTTCAGTTAGCAAAGTTATGCACAACACAACAAACTGCTAAACAATAACCGTGATTGCTCGCCTATCATGAGCTTGACTTGTGCTCTAAGATGGTTTTGTCCGATTTGGCAAAGTTGGCTCAATGGCACGCTCGTGCTTCTTTCGAGTGAGATGTCCATCCCAGGAAACCATCTCTTCCTTGACTATCGATAGCAAATAGGCCCACTAGGGTGCTCTCTTGGATTAGGCATGGGATAGGAGGCCTATACATCCACTTTCATAACATAGTTGGCATTGCATAGCAGGTGTGTTGGATACTATAGTGCTGGCGCGGATTTGCAAAGGATCGAGAGGTGAGGCCAATATTTCTGACCAATTATCAAGCTCAATATGACCAGCATAAGTATGATTATGGGTTTCGTCGATGGGGCGTGGTTGGTTTCCGAGCTACGGGCAACATTGGCTTAGGCATAACTTTCGCTTGACATCTATGCCAGAGCAAGTCTTCCTTGATAAGCCACAAGAAAGCCCACGAAGCAGTGAAAGGGCTAAGTTGTCCACGTCGGTGCTAATTTGTCTGAGAATTCCCTAGTCATATTTAATGACGAGACTAGTCTATCCTTGGCCTGGTCTGGACTCCCCATGGCTATGTACTTTCAATGACGAAGGCTAGGTGCCTGTACCCCCTATATAGTAAGTACAGGGATATTTTGGCGCTAGTTGGAACCTCTTCATGAAATCGAAGAGCCAGCCCTATTGAATCCATTAGTGATGACCTATTGACCCCCGCTAGGTTATCGAACATAATCAACCATATTCAATAGGACTTGGTATTACTCAGTCGGATTCGTTTATGTAGAATTAGGGACAATCAGAATTGTTAGCATTAGATTAGATGCTTTCGTAGATTCCGATATGATTTTTAATTACTTATCCATATTCCTATTTTTCCATTTTAATATTTGGTAAGGACACAGTAAGAATTAGTAATGAGTAGCCAAAGACTGGTCAAATGCAAAATTAGTGTGAATATTTCCTTTTATTTTGCATATTAAAAAAATATGATACCCTTGTATGTCAAATTCCAGATAAATTGCTTTATCTGTTTATTATATGAATTTGGATTTAGTTTATATGTATCTAGTGCATTGCATGGAAGCAAGCAACAAATAGAAAAACTTCTTTACATACAAAGAGCTTTGAATGTAGGCACAAGATACAAGCTAGAGTACTTAGTTATCTAACATTTCTTTCAGAGTGTTTGTTTAGGTTTCGAATGAGATATATCTTATAATTCATTGAAGATGATTATGTGATTTGTGGCACTTGACATCTATGTAGGCGTACGAAGATGGACAGGAGTTATCTAAAAAGCTTCAAATGTGGGCACAAGATACAGGCTAGAGTACTTCTTTATCTAACATTTCTTTCAGAGTATTTATTAGGTTTCGAAAGGGATAAGTATATCTTATAACTCATTAAAGAGGATTATGTGATTTGTGGCACTTGATATCCATGTAGGTGCATCAGGACGGACAGAAGGATGAAACTCAAATCCCATTGAGATCTTTTCTTCTTTGATTCAACAAAATTTGCACTCTTGTAACCACAAATGCTAATAGAGATGATGTTATATCAGTGGATAATATCGAATTTCAAGTGATAATCATCAAGTGCAAATCTATGATAGTGACACACTAACATGCAAGGATGAACATAACACAAGTAAGGTGTCATCTACAAGATGAAGCAACTAAAAGATCTTAGATTTTGTATAGATTTAATGTATCTAGCTTGTATATATCTTCTTAGGCTTATTGTTGGTTTCATTCCAACACTAAGTTCCACAAATTTTGTCTCCTTTGATAGCACTAATGAAGATAGAGAGAGGCCCTATTCAGAATTTTATCTTACAGAAGTGGCCGCTCTTATGTGCTTTGATTCTTAGTACACTTTCTGAAGAAATGTTAGGCCTTGTGTTTGGGCTCACCACTGCCATCAATGTTTGGAAATTTTTGAAAGAATCATATCCTTAGATTCCCAAGAGCAATAATTATTTTCATGAAGAGTATACATGAATGCACAAATGAGAAGCACAAAGACAATATTGTATAGAGGAGGGTAGTGAGATCATTTTATGTGAAGAGAAGAGGAGAGAGAGAGAGCAGAAAGGTGCTAATGTATCCTACCTTGACTGCTCAAAAAACCTTTTATGTTCTTTTTATTAGACCAGTTCACCTATTGTGAAGGCTTCTTCCTTCATCCTTATTATGTATTTTTACTTCAATTTAAGGGTATTTTGGATTCTCGATTGCTATGGGTAAATCACTAAAAAATGAGACCAAAGTCATTGTCCTTCTAAATAGTTTAGCTTATGATGAAATTGCTACAAGTACAAAGTTTTCAAAAACCAAGTTTATTATCCTTCTAAATAATCTTGCTTATGATGAAATTGTTATACATACTACAAAGTTTCCACATGTGTGGCTTGGTGATTCAAGTCAACAGTCCATAAAATTTTATAGCCAATGAAAAACCAATAATAATTAGTAAAAAAATAATAAAATCCTTTCAATTAGAAAGTAATGTCTTATGTCCAACTAATCAGTCTAGTTAGACTTACCCTCCCCACCAAAAAAGAAGTCACTGTCGCGTGGAAAATCCTAATGACAACAATGGTTGTATGTCAATTTTTTTTAGAAACCTGGTTCTTTGGTTGTCAAATGTCACAATAGGTTTAACCATGCTTCTCAGTCTGATGAGATTTCCAAAGCCATGGTTGTTATGCCTTTATTCCTAGGATTCAATTTCAACAAGGTACACTGATACCGACGCTTCCTCTATATGACTAATGATCTTGGTAAGCTTCATAATCGTTGTCCTTATAATGTTAGTGATTGTTTTATTACATTGTGCTATGGTTGAAAATGGTCGAATATTAAACATCTCTTGAATTGGTGATAAATCATTATCTACTAGATCCTAGTTTGTTTTGTTTTTTTTTTTTTTTTTTTATCACGCAATATTCTGTATATTTTTAAGATGACAAAGAACTTCTCCGTTGATTAACTATCGAAGGAATATCCTTATAATTTAGAGTATTCTACGATGGTTTTATTATAAAGGATAGCACAATGAGCCAAATGATTTTAACGCTTTAACTACCTTCCAACCAGATACAGGTACACTTGGCGTTGTGTGCCCCCATTGTTGGGATGCCTGCATGTGTTTAGTTGGATGGTGGTTGGAGGGAGAAATCGTTGTAGAGGAGTTGAATCCATATTTTTCTACTCGGTCACATGGTAACATATAGGGTCTTATGCTAGTTTTTATTACTTTTCCACACAACACCGTATATAGCTGCGTTCTTTTCCAATTTTATCATACAACCATGCTCAGATCCCTTAAACAATGGGTGTTTGAGTGATGGGATGTAAACTAACAGTATCAGGGTCTTTTGACTTTGACTTTTAAGGGTGAGAGTAACAATAACCATGGATTGGTATAGGTGAATCCTATTCCATAGTCGAAGGAATACTTTTTCCAAAAATTAAGATGAGAGAGGGCGTAAGAACACAATAAGCTAGAGACACTTCCCCAATAATTTAATTTGGGGAAAAATATTTATGCATGGGAGTATAGCCTAAGCTAGAATTATCTTGTATCTATCTCTCTCCTCCCCTACCCTGAAATGACCTCTTTGCCCCCTTGAAATTATTCCTTTTCTAAGGCATTTCCTGCTAGCGTAGGCTATTTTCTCGGTACAAGAAAATTCTCCCTTTAGATTCTGATCGGGCGAAAGAACCTTATCCTACTAGCACAAGAAACACCAACACGTAGGACTAATGAGAGGACACACGCCAGCATCTTCAACCCTTTGGTTGCAGGGCAACATTGCATTATGACTTACCCTGTCTCTAGGCATTTTCCGCGCCAGTAGGATAGGGTTATTTTCACATCTTGATTTTATTTGTTCTTTGCACCCGCACCCGCTCCCACTCACCAAGGTAGCAATGAACCCGTTGGTCCGACCATAATACCGTGCTTCTCGAGGTCACTTGGGCAACTCATTCTAGACTTTTAACTGAACCTTTTCCTCTCTTTTTTTGTGTTCATATTTTTGAATATAATGGCAATGCACTTGTAGTAATGGTGGGCAAGAATTGCTTTGGTCTCTCTCTCTCTCAGTCATTGAATCATGGAATCTCTTGGCGGGTATAGAAACAAAGAAGAAAAGTCCAGTACTATATGCATGAAAACACGTGACTTGGTGAATCAAATCCCACTCCCCTGCAGGTAAACCTCCCCACCCCATCTCACACAGTCCATGGGGTGTGGTCCCATGGAAATCTCTTGGTGGGTATAGAAGCAAGGAAGAAAAGTCAAATATGTGCATGAAAGCATGTGAATTGATGAATCAGATCCCTCTCCTAGATGGGGTGGAGTGGTTACCAACAGGGTTTGTTTGCAATTTGGATTAAGAAAGAAATTAACTTGTGGTAGTGATATATTAATTAATATATGGTGATGTTGTTGTTGCAGGTTTCACCAATTACCCAACACTTTTCTTCCTTTCGGTAATGGAGTCCACTCATGTCCAGGTAGTGAGTTGGCCAAGCTTCAGATACTCTAATCTTCGTTTATTTTTCACTTCAAATATACTGATACGAATCATTATGAGAGGAGAGAAGGGGAAGAGCCACCATGGTACACACTCCAAAGGGGTAGAGAGCACTGAACGGGTGGCAAGCATGCAAGCAAGAATATATTATTGCCATTGATTGGCGATTTAATGTGTGGCTCCAAACCATTGTTACTGATTCCCCAAAAATTACAAGATTCATGAAAACTTTACATCGGACTTGTTGTGCTTGCCATATATGCTCGAACTATCACACCCCATTTCAACTTGGAGACCTGTGGTGTGACTTGGACGCTTACCCGTCCTATAATACTACTAAGATCTCTGATAGCAGTACCTTAATCATCACAATCATCAAACAGAGCCAATTAAATCATTACAACAAAATAATAATATAAAGATTAACTCAGTACTGGGAGAACTAAAGTGATAATCTTATACCGTAACAAGTTCATCGCATGACATAGTTATATCTTATCACAAGTAATAATAACATGCAAAATATCCAAAAATAATGATAATGGGTAGCATCATCCTCGGCTCATGATGCACCAACTAGCACAAGCACAATCCAAATCGTGCTCCTGTCTCTGGTGTCCACCAATCACTACCATACTCGGTCATAGAGGAGGTATCACTGCTCATAGCTACAAAGGTACCTGCATCAGCATCTAAAAAAAAAGAAACACGCATGTGTTGTGAGCTCCAACTAGCTTAGTGAAGGACGGGGTTCATGCAAGCAGTCGCATATAAGCCATAATATGAGAATGATACAATTTAACCACCTAATATACGACTAATTCGAGCTACTATAACTCATTAGGCAGTATCAACAGTTCTAAAACTCGCACATTGATCACCGAACAATACAAACCCTAATCGTGAATAGGAGCATGTCGATCCCAGAATGCTTCCTCAGTCACCTAGAAAACCCCTGATAACCCCATCTTAGCAGCCACAACACTAGAATTTCCATAGGCCACATTGAACTAGTTTCCACCCCTGGCAACAATCACATCGTACCGCATAAATGGCATCCCAGAAAATCTCATCGAACCTACAATAGGATTATCCAACACCTCACCCCCTATTGGCGAAGTGTTATAGCATAGGGTAGTTATACTAACCATAATAGTATACATACCTTCATAATGATATAGTTAGTATATAAATACAGTAATGGAATCACCATCGTACACACTGCATTCCATTTCCAAGCCTAGAGTAGCATATATATAGTCATTACTTCTTCTTAGGGAAAAGAAGTTTACAACTCGTGGGCCTTCTTCCTCCACGCGGCATTGCTCCGTTTGGCTTTCGCCCATGGAAAATTCTCTATTGATGCTTCCCGTGGGAGTCTAGGTTTGTTCAGCCTGTATGGCTGGTCATCCTCTCGGACCATATACTGATCATCACCTTAGTTAGTTTTGCCTTCACAACTAGCTAATCAGACGTGAGCCCCTCCTTGGGCGGATTCCTTCTTTTGCTTCTCAGCCTACTAGGTATTAGCAGCCATTTTCAGCTGTTGTTCCTATCACACCCCATTCTCATAGAACTGGATCGGTGACCAAGTTAACTCTTATTAACCCAAAACTTGCTAGGATCATCTGATGCAATAACCACAACATAGCAAACACACAACTAAAGAAAGTAAAAGTTGTATTTCAATGAAAGTCTTGTATGTATATACTTGTAAATAACCCAATACTCTTGATATCTAAATTGTGTTGCATAGTACATTTACATGTAGATCTGCAGGTGTGATATATACATAGGAAATACAATTTAAATATCCAGAGCACAAAAGGGGTAATACAACAAAGAATCAAAAAGAATCTTGGGTCGGATATCACTGTTGCTGTAATACCCTACTTCTTAAACCCGGTCTGATTACACGGTTGACCTGGTTTAACCATGCAGGACCCGAACCGGAGAGAATTAGAGCGGGTTCCTTATGGACTATGATGGCAAGGGTGACCTTAAACACCGGCTGGCCCGACAAGTTCGAGCCAGTGCCAGAAGAGACGGAAATACCCAAGCCGTGCACATGCACCAATTATAAGGCCATGTACGGATAAAGAAGGTATGTAGCCGTATATTAAGGTGCATACGTATATTACATTGTATGCCAAGAGTGAGATTCGCACCGAGGGCCGAATTCTGTCAAAATCCCAAGTTTTGGCCCTCAGGTGGGCGGACAGGTGGGCGCATCCACCCACCTGAGTGACCCACCTATGTGAATTACTTAGTATTTTAAAGAAGCATATATGTAGCATTTATTTTCTTTTCTTCCTCATTTATGACACTAGGACGTTGGTGAGAAGAGTAAAGAGGAGAGAGAAAAGAAAGGAAAGAAGAGGAGAAGAGAAGGAAGAGGAAGAAGAGATGGATGTCAACGGCGCCGAGGCCTGATCTTCCCATTCTGACACCGGAAGAGTGATCTCCAACACTAGATCTACGTTTAGAGGTGAGCAAAGGTTGGGTTCCTTAAATTTTCACCATACCCAAGTAAAACCCTTGATTTGGGTAGGGTTTCTCGAGATCTTGTAAATCCCCTTTGAAATAATGAATCTAAGGTTTAATAGATGATTTATGTGTTGATATTGAAGGATTTGATGAAGTATTTACAAGGTTGGAGAAGCATTGTGGATTTGAAGTGATTTTGAGGTTTTGAAGTTGTTCTTGAGCAAAGAAGGTAAGGGGGCTTCCCATTCCTTAAATCTAACCTAGGTCTAGGCTAGAACCATCCTATAAGACCTTGAATGTGTGAAGAATGGGTTTGGAAAAACCCCATTTGAATCCCCAAATATTTGGGGGAAGTTGGGAAGAAACAACAGCTTTTCCACCAAGACCGGTGGGCCATCTGGCCCGCCTGTGGGCACCCGCCTGAGAGGGCAGGGCCCTCGGGCATAACCGGCGGGCCACCCTGCCCGCCGGTCTTAGCAGACCCTCTGGCCCAACTGGAGGGCAAGACCGGCAGGACAATCGACAGGCCGACCTACCTGCCGGTCCAGACCAGTGGGTCTGACTGGTGGGTCAGACAGGTGGGCTGTTCGACCCACCCGAGAGGCTCCGAATGTGATTTTTACGTCCGATTGGACCCAAATCGGACGTGTGACCTTCTTTTAGGATTCTAAATATGATCTTGTCATTGGATTATGTTAATCTTGATTCCAAAATGGTGAAATACTAACCTCGCTCACTCATGATAGGTTTACCAAATCGTACGCTTCTCGCACCGGATCTCACCCGTACCGAACGGGAGTCCTTGTACACTACAGGTAAGTGGGGAGAGGACATTTGGCCTTGTTTCAAGGCATTGTTTGGTATTCATTTAATTGTATCTAGTCTAGTCATGCCATCATGAAAATGCTATGTA